>NC_092162.1:67648809-67759079 GCF_045791955.1 Oncorhynchus clarkii lewisi
CGTTGCACGAATGTACCTAACCATAAACATCAATGCCTTTCTTAAAATCAATACACAGAAGTAAAAAAATGTAAACCTGCATATTTAGCTAAAAGAAATTCATGCTAGCAGGCAATATTAAACTAGGGAAATTGTGTCACTTCTCTTGCGTTCATTGCACGCAGATTCAGGGTATATGCAGCAGTTTGGGCCGCCTGGCTCATTGCGAACTAATTTGCCAGAATTTTACGTAATTATGACATAACATTGAAGGTTGTGCAATGTAACAGTAATATTTAGACTTAGGGATGCCACCCGTTAGATAAAATACGGAACGGTTCCGAATAATCGTTTTGTTTTTGAAATTATAGTTTCTGGATTTGACCATATTAATGACCTAAGGCTCGTATTTCTGTGTGTTATTATATTATAATTAAGTGTATGATTTGATAGAGCAGTCTGACTGAGCGGTGGTAGGCAGCAGCAGCAGGCTCGTAAGCATTCATTCAAACAGCACTTTACTGTGTTTGCCAGCAGCTCTTCGCAATGCTTCAAGCATTGCGCTGTTTATGACTTCAAGCCTATCAACTCCCGAGATCAGGCTGGCAATACTAAACTACCTATTAGAACATCCAATAGTCAAAGGTATATGAAATACAAATGGTATAGAGAGAAATAGTCCTATAATAACTACAACTTAAAACTTCCTACCTGGGAATTTTGAAGACTCATGTTAAAAGGAACCACCAGCTTTCATATGTTCTCATGTTCTGAGCAAGGAACTGAAACGTTAGCTTTCTTACATGGCACATATTGCACTTTTACTTTCTTCTCCAACACTTTGTTTTTGCCTTATTTAAACCAAACTGAACATTTTTCATTATTTATTTGAGGCTAAATTGATTTTATTGATGTATTATATTAAGTTAAAATAAAAGTGTTAATTTTTCATTCAATATTGTAGAAATTGTCAATTTTACAAATATACACATAAAAATCGGCAGATTAATCGTTATCGGCTTTTTAATCGGTATCGGTGTTGAAAAATCATAATCGGTCGACCTCTAGTGCAGTGTACTTTAGACAACAACATGAAAATAGGCCTCAGTGAATATCACGGTACTATTGCAGATGTCATTAAAATAGCTACAGTAGCCTACATGAGGAAATGAACGAGGTCGACAGGAAGTTGATTTGAAATAAAGGTTGTTAATGTCAATGATTAAAAACAGACAGAAGAGATGCTGGGTCACTACAGCACACTCCCACACACACTCATACACACACACACACACACACACACACACACAGTTGCCATTACCATACATCACACAGTGAGAGAGGTTGTATGGTTGTATGGTACGACCTTCAAGGGAATAAACACAGACAAAACAAGTGAACATGCAAACACACAGAAACTAGTACAGTATCTAACATACCACATGTGAGCATCTACTGACATGTGTTACTGATAGATACACAGACACACACACACACACACACACACACACACACACACACACACACACACACACACAGAAACTAGTACAGTATCTAACATACCACATGTGAGCATCTACTGACATGTGTTACTGATAGATACACAGACACACACACACACACACACACACACACACACACACACACACACACACACACACACACACACACACACACACACACACACACACACACACACACACACACACACACACACACACACACACACACAGAAACTAGTACAGTATCTAACATACCACATGTGAGCATCTACTGACATGTGTTACTGATAGATACACAGACACACACACACACACACACAGAAACTAGTACAGTATCTAACATACCACATGTGAGCATCTACTGACATGTGTTACTGATAGATACACAGACACACACACACACACACACACAGAAACTAGTACAGTATCTAACATACCACATGTGAGCATCTACTGACATGTGTTACTGATAGATACACAGACACACACACACACACACACACACAGAAACTAGTACAGTATCTAACATACCACATGTGAGCATCTACTGACATGTGTTACTGATAGATACACAGACACACACACACACACACACAGAAACTAGTACAGTATCTAACATACCACATGTGAGCATCTACTGACATGTGTTACTGATAGATACACAGACACACACACACACACACACACAGAAACTAGTACAGTATCTAACATACCACATGTGAGCATCTACTGACATGTGTTACTGACAGATACACAGACACACACACACACACACACACAGAAACTAGTACAGTATCTAACATACCACATGTGAGCATCTACTGACATGTGTTACTGATAGATACACAGACACACACGCACACACACACAGAAACTAGTACAGTATCTAACATACCACATGTGAGCATCTACTGACATGTGTTACTGATAGATACACAGACACACACACACACACAAACACTAGTACAGTATCTAACATACCACATGTGAGCATCTACTGACATGTGTTACTGATAGATACACAGACACACACACACACACACACACAGAAACTAGTACAGTATCTAACATACCACATGTGAGCATCTACTGACATGTGTTACTGATAGATACACAGACACACACACACACACACACACAGAAACTAGTACAGTATCTAACATACCACATGTGAGCATCTACTGACATGTGTTACTGACAGATACACAGACACACACACACTCACACACAGAAACTAGTACAGTATCTAACATACCACATGTGAGCATCTACTGACATGTGTTACTGATAGATACACAGACACACACACACACACACACACAAACACTAGTACAGTATCTAACATACCACATGTGAGCATCTACTGACATGTAAGTGTTACTGATAGATACACAGACACACACACTGCATGTTCATGTTTTTAAATGTATCTACGTATTGTGTCTGTAATGTGTTGTTCGTGGTGTGTCGGGACCCCAGTAAGACTAGCTGTCACCACATTACCGACAGGTGAATCCTGATCAAATGTAAAAATATGTCATACTGTTTTGCACATTGACAGCTGCCTTTTTTTGTTTTCAAGCTATTTAAAGTCAGTTATTTCCATTTTATTTCATGCAGATGAAGATATGGAACTAGGGTGGTGTCGACAGTAGAGTATTTGACAAAGCGTTGCAGGTACCTGTAAAGTTATAAAAGGTGACGTGTCAATAAAGAATGTATGCACAACTTCTTGTCTGATAACCAAACTAGACACTACCTCTATTCTTGTAGAGTTCACCCAGTCATGTAGAGTTCACCCAGTCATGTAGAGTTCACCCAGTCATGTAGAGTTCACCCAGTCATGTAGAGTTCAACAAGTCATGTAGAGTTCACCCAGTCATGTAGAGTTCACCCAGTCATGTAGAGTTCACCCAGTCATGTAAATTTCACCCAGTCATGTAGAGTTCACCCAGTCATGTAGAGTTCACCCAGTCAAGTAAATTTCACCCAGTCATGTAGAGTTCACCCAGTCATGTAGAGTTCACCCAGTAATGTAGTTCACCCAGTCATATAATTCACCCAGTCATGTAGTTCACCCAGTCATGTAGTTCACCCAGTCATGTAGTTCACCCAGTCATGTAGAGTTCACCCAGTCATGTAGAGTTCACACAGTCATGTAGAGTTCACACAGTCATGTAGTTCACCCAGTCATGTAGTTCACCCAGTAATGTAGTTCACCCAGTCATGTAGAGTTCACCCAGTCATGTAGTTCACCCAGTAATGTAGTTCACCCAGTCATGTAGTTCACCCAGTCATGTAGTTCACCCAGTAATGTAGAGTTCACCCAGTCATGTAGTTCACCCAGTAATGTAGTTCACCCAGTCATATAATTCACCCAGTCATGTAGTTCACCCAGTAATGTAGAGTTCACCCAGTCATGTAGTTCACCCAGTAATGTAGTTCACCCAGTCATATAATTCACCCAGTCATGTAGTTCACCCAGTAATGTAGTTCACCCAGTCATATAATTCACCCAGTCATGTAGTTCACCCAGTAATGTAGTTCACCCAGTCATGTAGTTCACCCAGTCATGTAGTTCACCCAGTAATGTAGAGTTCACCCAGTCATGTAGTTCACCCAGTCATGTAGTTCACCCAGTCATGTAGTTCACCCAGTCATGTAGTTCACCCAGTAATGTAGAGTTCACCCAGTCATGTAGTTCACCCAGTAATGTAGTTCACCCAGTCATATAATTCACCCAGTCATGTAGTTCACCCAGTAATGTAGTTCACCCAGTCATATAATTCACCCAGTCATGTAGTTCACCCAGTCATGTAGTTCACCCAGTCATGTAGTTCACCCAGTAATGTAGAGTTCACCCAGTCATGTAGTTCACCCAGTAATGTAGTTCACCCAGTCATGTAGTTCACCCAGTAATGTAGAGTTCACCCAGTCATGTAGTTCACCCAGTCATATAATTCACCCAGTCATGTAGTTCACCCAGTAGAGTTCACCCAGTAATGTAGTTCACCCAGTCATATAATTCACCCAGTCATGTAGTTCACCCAGTAATGTAGAGTTCACCCAGTCATGTAGTTCACCCAGTAATGTAGTTCACCCAGTCATATAATTCACCCAGTCATGTAGTTCACCCAGTAATGTAGAGTTCACCCAGTAATGTAGAGTTCACCCAGTCATGTAGTTCACCCAGTCATATAATTCACCCAGTAATGTTGAGTTCACCCAGTCATGTAGTTCACCCAGTCATGTAGTTCACCCAGTAATGTAGAGTTCACCCAGTCATGTAGTTCACCCAGTCATGTAGTTCACCCAGTAATGTAGAGTTCACCCAGTCATGTAGTTCACCCAGTCATGTAGTTCACCCAGTCATATAATTCACCCAGTCATGTAGTTCACCCAGTAATGTAGAGTTCACCCAGTCATGTAGTTCACCCAGTAATGTAGTTCACCCAGTCATATAATTCACCCAGTCATGTAGCTCACCCAGTAATGTAGAGTTCACCCAGTAATGTAGTTCACCCAGTCATATAATTCACCCAGTCATGTAGTTCACCCAGTAATGTAGAGTTCACCCAGTCATGTAGTTCACCCAGTAATGTAGTTCACCCAGTCATATAATTCACCCAGTCATGTAGTTCACCCAGTAATGTAGAGTTCACCCAGTAATGTAGAGTTCACCCAGTCATGTAGTTCACCCAGTCATATAATTCACCCAGTCATGTAGTTCACCCAGTAATGTAGTTCACCCAGTCATATAGTTCACCCAGTCATATAGTTATATTTTAATTTAGATTTGATGTACATATTACACACATAACTCTCTCTTTCTCTCTCACACACGCGCACACATTTGTGATGTCCGGGTCGACTCATAACTACAGTCCTCGTGGTTATTGCCCGCGGGGCTGGCGTGTTTAGGGTAATGAAATATTGTGTGTATGAAGGGCGGGTTCTTGGCAGGTGGATTGAATAAAGAGAAAACAATGCCTTAAACAGTCTAGCAATGTATCTTTCTAGTGCAATTTCTATCTATGAGCTACACTGAGGTTTTCTTTCATTATTTGAGGCTCTCTGGTATTAGTCAGTAAGCCTAAGCTTCGGGGCCTAACTGTAGGCACGCCAAACAGCAAACACACCAATCGCCAAATGCTTTTGGGGAAACGGGCAGAGAAGGTTGCGGTTGAACCACAGAGGCAAAGAAAATGAGTTGAATTGAACAAGAGGAAAGCTGTGAAATGGAGAGTTAAAAATAAAGAGAAGGGAGGGACAGAAAGGTCATGTTTGGGAAAGATGTGGTGAAGTGGTTTAAAGAGGATGATAGCAGTGTTATGTTGTTCTCCTGAACAAGGCAGTTAACCCACTGTTCCCCTGAGCAAGGCAGTTAACCCACTGTTCCCCTGAGCAAGGCAGTTAACCCACTGTTCCCCTGAACAAGGCAGTCAACCCACTGTTCCCCTGAGCAAGGCAGTTAACCCACTGTTCCCCTGAACAAGGCAGTTAACCCACTGTTCCCCTGAGCAAGGCAGTTAACCCACTGTTCCCCTGAGCAAGGCAGTTAACCCACTGTTCCCCCGAGCAAGGCAGTTAACCCACTGTTCCCCTGAGCAAGGCAGTTAACCCACTGTTCCCCTGAGCAAGGCAGTTAACCCACTGTTCCCCTGAACAAGGCAGTTAACCCACTGTTCCCCCGAGCAAGGCAGTTAACCCACTGTTCCCCCGAGCAAGGCAGTTAACCCACTGTTCCCCTGAACAAGGCAGTTTAGCCCACTGTTCCCCTGAGCAAGGCAGTTAACCCACTGTTCCCCTGAGCAAGGCAGTTAATCCACTGTTCCCCCGAACAAGAAAGTTAACCCACTGTTCCACCGAGCAAGGCAGTTAACCCACTGTTCCCCTGAGCAAGGCAGTTAATCCACTGTTCCCCCGAACAAGGCAGTTAACCCACTGTTCCCCCGAGCAAGGCAGTTAACCCACTGTTCCCCTGAGCAAGGCAGTTAACCCACTGTACTCCTGAACAAGGCAGTTAACCCACTGTTCCCCTGAGCAAGGCAGTTAACCCACTGTTCCCCTGAGCAAGGCAGTTTAACCCACTGTTCCCCTGAGCAAGGCAGTTAACCCACTGTTCCCCGGACACCGATAATATGGATGTCGATTTTTTTTACTTAGCGTTTTTTAACGTTTTCATAAATGCATAGAATGTTTGAGAATTACATATAGCAAGGCATTTGTGAAAATTCTATAGCAATATAGAGTGGGACAATTAATACTGCAGGAAGTAAAACTGAATAAAAACCTCTACACAAAATGGTGCGCCATAGCCAATCAGAGTTACAGTAGGCCTATATGTAAAAAAGACATTTGCCACACGGGCCTGTTGTCATTGACTTTGAACTGGACTGTGTGTTTACATGCAGTAGCAACAGCGTGACTTTAGATCATTTGAACACATTCACCAAAAGCCACAAAACTGAAAAACGAAATGAGGGGAAAAAGTCGATCATTCATTCACCTACTCCTCCAATGACATGACATTCTCCCAGCAGCTAGCCTCGCTCATGTTAGGCTCCATGTTTTCACCTTATAATAATTAGCTAGCTACATAAATAGATACGCTAGGCCAGGGGTGTCAAACTCAATCAGCGCACAAACCATATCGGGAAAAAACAACAAATTTGCGTTTTAACATATTAGCTTTTTAACATATTAAGACCAAATAGATATATAATACTTGTCATTTGCTGCTATGCTTGCAGATGTGCATAATATGTTGCGACCACCCTAATCAAAGAGTATTTAACAACTACGAATAACAACAACAAAAAAACAGAGCTATAGGTTGTTGTAATGTTGAAACTTTTTAGTTTGTCTGAATTGGCGGGTTTTACACACCAGCCAAGCTTCTGGGAGAACGCGATGGTTCCCCTTTTCATTAGCATGTCAACTTAAACCATGCTTCTGGGAGAACGCGATGGTTCCCCCTTTTCATTAGCATGTCAACTTAAACCGTGCTTCTGGGAGAACGCGATGGTTCCCCCTTTTCATTAGCATGTCAACTTAAACCGTGCTTCTGGGAGAACGCGATGGTTCCCCCTTTTCATTAGCATGTCAACTTAAACCGTGCTTCTGGGAGAACGCGATGGTTCCCCCTTTTCATTAGCATGTCAACTTAAACCGTGCTTCTGGGAGAACGCGATGGTTCCCCTTTTCATTAGCATGTCAACTTAAACCGTGCTTCTGGGAGAACGCGATGGTTCCCCTTTTCATTAGCATGTCAACTTAAACCATGCTTCTGGGAGAACGCGATGGTTCCCCTTTTCATTAGCATGTCAACTTAAACCGTGCTTCTGGGAGAACGCGATGGTTCCCCTTTTCATTAGCATGTCAACTTAAACCATGCCTCTGGGAGAACGCGATGGTTCCCCTTTTCATTAGCATGTCAACTTAAACCATGCCTCTGGGAGAACGCGATGGTTCCCCTTTTCATTAGCATGTCAACTTAAACCGTGCTTCTGGGAGAACGCGATGGTTCCCCTTTTCATTAGCATGTCAACTTAAACCATGCCTCTGGGAGAACGCGATGGTTCCCCTTTTCATTAGCATGTCAACTTAAACCGTGCTTCTGGGAGAACGCGATGGTTCCCCTTTTCATTAGCATGTCAACTTAAACCATGCCTCTGGGAGAACGCGATGGTTCCCCTTTTCATTAGCATGTCAACTTAAACCATGCCTCTGGGAGAACGCGATGGTTCCCCTTTTCATTAGCATGTCAACTTAAACCGTGCTTCTGGGAGAACGCGATGGTTCCCCTTTTCATTAGCATGTCAACTTAAACCATGCCTCTGGGAGAACGCGATGGTTCCCCTTTTCATTAGCATGTCAACTTAAACCATGCCTCTGGGAGAACGCGATGGTTCCCCTTTTCATTAGCATGTCAACTTAAACCGTGCTTCTGGGAGAACGCGATGGTTCCCCTTTTCATTAGCATGTCAACTTAAACCATGCCTCTGGGAGAACGCGATGGTTCCCCTTTTCATTAGCATGTCAACTTAAACCGTGCTTCTGGGAGAACGCGATGGTTCCCCTTTTCATTAGCATGTCAACTTAAACCATGCCTCTGGGAGAACGCGATGGTTCCCCTTTTCATTAGCATGTCAACTTAAACCATGCCTCTGGGAGAACGCGATGGTTCCCCTTTTCATTAGCATGTCAACTTAAACCGTGCTTCTGGGAGAACGCGATGGTTCCCCTTTTCATTAGCATGTCAACTTAAACCATGCTTCTGGGAGAACGCGATGGTTCCCCTTTTCAGTAGCATGTCAACTTAAACCATGCTTCTGGGAGAACGCGATGGTTCCCCCTTTTCATTAGCATGTCAACTTAAACCATGCCTCTGGGAGAACGCGATGGTTCCCCTTTTCATTAGCATGTCAACTTAAACCATGCTTCTGGGAGAACGCGATGGTTCCCCTTTTCATTAGCATGTCAACTTAAACCATGCTTCTGGGAGAACGTGATGGTTCCCCTTTTCATTAGCATGTCAACTTAAACCGTGCTTCTGGGAGAACGCGATGGTTCCCCTTTTCATTAGCATGTCAACTTAAACCATGCCTCTGGGAGAACGCGATGGTTCCCCTTTTCATTAGCATGTCAACTTAAACCATGCTTCTGGGAGAACGCGATGGTTCCCCTTTTCATTAGCATGTCAACTTAAACCATGCTTCTGGGAGAACGTGATGGTTCCCCTTTTCATTAGCATGTCAACTTAAACCGTGCTTCTGGGAGAACGTGATGCCATGTCAACTTCATGGGAGAACGCGATGGTTCCCCTTTTCATTAGCATGTCAACTTAAACCATGCCTCTGGGAGAACGCGATGGTTCCCCTTTTCATTAGCATGTCAACTTAAACCATGCCTCTGGGAGAACGCGATGGTTCCCCTTTTCATTAGCATGTCAACTTAAACCATGCTTCTGGGAGAACGTGATGGTTCCCCTTTTCATTAGCATGTCAACTTAAACCATGCCTCTGGGAGAACGCGATGGTTCCCCTTTTCATTAGCATGTCAACTTAAACCGTGCTTCTGGGAGAACGCGATGGTTCCCCTTTTCATTAGCATGTCAACTTAAACCATGTTTTCACGGTTGAATGGTGCTTTGCTGTATGGTCCACTCTATTGTAGTTGAGTCGCCATCTTAGGCTACAGCTCAAATGGTGCTGTAATTGGTCCACATGTTTCTATTTTGTTACAGGTCTTTTTTTTTTTTTGGTATTTAAATGTCAACCTTTTAAAAAAATAAAGCCAGACTGCAACATTTTAGTAGAATAACTAGGACCTTTGGCACCTGTGTCTGTACACTTTCTATCTGCTGCAAACTGTTAACGGGACACACAAAATAAGTTTTCACTTTATCACATGTAGGCAGGCAGGTGCTGATGGGTAATTAACAATTGCCAGCGGGTGAACAAACAGCTGACCTGCGATCCACAAACGGGTGTGGGTGAACAAACAGCTGACCTGCGATCCACAAACGGGTGTGGGTGAACAAACAGCTGACCTGCGATCCACAAACGGGTGTGGGTGAACAAACAGCTGACCTGCGATCCACAAACACACAGCATATGACTGATAAATGGTCAGTTTTGGTGGCTACTTCTCCTTATTGTGAAAGAATTCTGCTCACTCGGGCAATATCCGCTTGCCAGGCCCAAATAGGGAGCATGTGGCAGGAAGAGGAAGGAGGCTGAACGTCCCTAACCAGAAACAGAGTGTCGATGGCTGCGGTTTCTATTGCATGGGCTTATAGCAGGGACCTGCAGACCGTAGGCATTATCCTGTCCTGTCAATTCCTCAACCAGGCCTTATGGAGAGCTTGCGCAGAAGGGATAAAGCACACACACACAAAAACACACACAATCATGCAAATGGTAGCATATGCACACACACACACACACAATCATGCAATCGTAGCATATGCACACACACACACACACAATCATGCAATGGTAGCATATGCACACACACAAAAACACACACATATTAAATAAAACATCACGCTGTATGACTGTTGATACCCACAATTTCTCTAAAATAGATGATCTTTGGATAATAGCGTAATATGATTCACATCTATCTCATTTATTGCAACCACACCCTGACATAACCCCCTGACATAACCCCCTGACATAACCCCCTGACATAACCCCCTGACATAACCCCCTGACATAACCCCCTGACATAACCCCCTGACTTAACCCCCTGACATAACCCCCTGACATAACCCCCTGACATAACCCCCTGACATAACCCCCTGACATAACCCCCTGACATAACCCCCTGACATAACACCCTGACACAGAGGATACCCTCTCCATTACACCTTGACACACAGAGGATGCCCTCTCCATTACACCCTGACACACAGAGGATACCCTCTCCATTACACCCTGACACACAGAGAATACCCTCTCCATTACACCCTGACACACAGAGGATAACCTCTCCATTACACCCTGACACACAGAGGATACCCTCTCCATTACACCCTGACACACAGAGGATAACCTCTCCATCCACACAGTGGCATACAGTAAACCTTACCGTATGCTTCCCAGTACATTATGCCAACATTTTGTGACATTTTAGTTTGTTTTAGGGTTCAGCAGTGTTTTTTTTTCTTTCTTGAGGCTTGTCGATGTTTGGTAGCCGAAGTCTACGCCCCTTCGTCGGTGATTGGTCAACAGTAGGGCTTCTTTAATTAGATGACAGACGACGAGTTTGCGTGCACATTTTTTCACTTGAGAAATACTACACCAGATATCTTAGTTAGGTGTTCAATTGTGGGACAAAGGCCCTCCTCTGCAAAAATGTCTAAATTAATTATAGATTTCTTGATTTATCTAAGATTAATTCAGACTATTTTGAAGAAGTGTATTTTTTCCCACGGCGTCTCGAGAGGGACAAACAGTCAAATTTGACGCTTTTTTTGGTTTGTTTTTCAAGCAAATGTCTATTAAGTGAGTATGTGATAAAATAATTTATATGTCTAAAGATAATGATTAAATAATTCCACTCTGAAGCCATATAATTGTATAAAATGTATTAGAATCCTAAAACTATAATCTGATGGTGTGTGTAGTTTTAGTCAGAATTAGAACAAGGACCTTTTGATCCTTTTTAGTATGTAAGCAGGGTGCATGTGGGAAACAAACGATAAGAGGAGCTATCGACAGACAAGCTGTCCTACTGTGTTCCTTACAGGACATTCTGTCTCCCCATTCTGTGGAGGGGAGAAACTGTTAGGCTTGCAGAAAATGATGAAACATGTTGCAGATTAAACAATGTATCTGTGTAGTGGAAAAACAGACTATCTGAGCAAGGCGTAGCTTAAGATTTGAACTTGTATGTATGTACGTAGGATACCTACTGTTTGTGTGTGAAGGTATGTGCGTAAGGAGCCAGTATAAAATGTATATTTTTGTACAACGGACTAGGACGTCCTCGTGAATAAACATTTTGACTACTGTAAAGCTGAGAAATCTGTCTGTTTCATTTCAACCAGAATCTTACAAACGCTGGGTTGCAGACTGAGTAGATTAATTGAAGTTTATGAACATTGATAACAAAATTCTCAAATTAGAATGCCAGGCACAGACGCTCACTTCGGCCAACCGGAGTTCTGCTGGGAGAAAACCAAACCTAGTATGAGTGACATGAGAGGTCCTGGGGGAGGGTCTGGGGATGTGATTGGTTTGACTGCTTCAACACACTATGCTTATGACCCATGCAGTCATTCGGTCAACAGGATTAATGATTCATGTGGTTTTTACAGTGAGTAGTGGTCTCCTGTGGGATGGGGGGTTTAAACCACAGTCAATGGGAACTTAACAGTGGACAAGCTCACATGGGAGACCCCTGTCAATTAGGCCTATGTATAAGGGACAAGGGACCAAGTGTTGCTAGGAATCACTCTTAAAACAGCTGTGTGTCAAACCAGGTCTGGCAGGTATAGTGTAATATGTGACATTATATCCCCAGGTATACTTTCAAGATATAGGGACATTTTAGTTTATTTCAGTATGCTATATAGGCTATTATACACTGGGTGGTTCGAGGCCTGAATGCTGATTGGCTGGCAGCTGGTATATCAGACCGTGTACCACGGGTATGGCAAAACATGTATTTTTACTGTTCTAATTACATTGGTAACCAGTTCATATCCTGAACAGGCAGTTAACCCACTGTTCCTAGGCCGTCATTGAAAGTAAGAATTTGTTCATAACTGACTTGCCTAGTTAAATAAAGGTTAAATAAAAAATTAAATAAAAAAGAATAGCAATAAGGCCCCTTGGGGGTTTGTGGTATACTGCCACGGCTAAGGGCTATGGGTAATATACCACGGCTAAGGGCTGTGTCCAGACACTCTGCGTTGAGTCGTGGCTAAGACCAGCCATTAGCCATGATATATTGCCAATATACCACAAACCCCCAAGGTGCCTTATTGCTTAAATATACAAATGATGGGAATCATAGGCTACAGACCATAGGATACAGACTAGAGGTCGACCGATTAATCGGAATGGCCGATTAATTAGGACCGATTTCAAGTTTTCATAACAATCGGAAATCAGTGTTTTTGGGTGCCGATTTCCAATAATTTTTTTATTTAATACCTTTTATTTAACTAGGCAAGTCAGTTAAGAACACATTCTTATTTTCAATGACTGTCTAGGAACTGTGGATTAACTGCCTTGTTCAGGGGCAGAACGACAGATTTTCACCTTGTCAGCTCAGGGGTTCCAATCTTGCAACCACACAGTTAACTAGTCCAACGCTCTAACCATTGCACTCCACGAGTAGCCTGCCTGTTACGCGGATGTAGTAGATGCCAAGGTAAATTGCTAGCTAGCATTAAACGTATCTTATAACTACTGATCCAGTTTAGCAGGCAATATTAACCAGGTGAAATTGTGTCACTTCTCTTGCGTTCATTGCACGCAGAGTCAGGGTATATGCAACAGTTTGGAATGCCTGGCTCAATGCGAACGAATTTGCCAGAATTTTATGTAATTATGACATAACATTGAAGGTTGTGCAATGTAACAAGAATATTTAGACTTAGGGATGCCACCCGTTAGATAAAATACCGAACGGTTCAGTATTTCACTGAAATAATAAACGTTTTGTTTTCGAAATGATAGTTTCCGGATTCGATCATATTAATGACCAAAGGCTCGTATTTCTGTGTGTTATTATGTTATAATTAAGTCTGATTTGATAGAGCAGTCTGACTGAGCAGCAGCAGCAAGCACAGCGCTGTTCATGACTTCAAGCCTATCAGCCTAATGGCTGGTGTAACCAATGTGAAATGGCTAGCTAGTTAGCTGGGTGTGCGCTAATACTGTATCAAACATCACTCGCTTTTAGATTTTGAGTAGTTATTCCCCTTGCTCTGCAAGGGCCGCGGCTTTTGTGGAGCGATGGGTAACGATGCTTCGAGTGTGGCTGTTGTCGATGTGTTCCTGGTTCGAGCCCAGGTAGGGGCGAGGAGGGGGACGGAAGCTATACTGTTACACTGGCAATACTATAGTGCCTATAAGAACATCCAATAGTCAAAGGTATATGAAATACAAATGGTATAGAGAGAAATAGTCCTATAAATACTATATTAACTACAACCTAAAACCTCTTACCTTGGAATATTGAAGTCTCATGTTAAAAGGAACCACCAACTTTCATATGTTCTCATGTTCTGAGCAAGGAACTGAAACGTTAGCTTTTTTACATGGCACATATTACTTTCTTCTCCAACACTTTGTTTTTACATTATTTAAACCAAATTGAACATGTTTCATTATTTATTTGAGGCTAAATTGATGTTATTGATGTTTTATATTAAGTTAAAATAAGTGTTAATTCAGTATTGTTGTAATTGTCATCATTACAAAGAAAAATTTTATAAAAATCGGCCGATTAATCGGTATCGGCTTTTTTGGTCCTCCAATAATCGGTAACGGTATTGAAAAATCATACTCGTTTGACCTCTAATATAGACCCTGTAGTAGGCTACAGAACCTAGGCTACAGACCATAAGATACAGACCCTAGGCTACAGACCCTAGGCTACAGACCCTAGGCTACAGACCCTAGGCTACAGACCCTAGGCTACAGACCCTAGGCTACAACTTTGTATCACAGATATGTGTTGAGTTAGATAGTGGTGCATGGTGTATGACTCACCTTCCACGAGTAAGTATGAGGTTGATATTTTAAGAGGGTTGATATTTAGGCTATTATTCATTGAGCCCGCCTTATAGAGCCCCATAGTGAAGGTGCCATAACACCCATAAAACCTAGTGGTCAAACTGGGAAATGGTTGCAATCATTTTCCCACTATGTAAATACGGGGGAATATGTTGATAAAAGTCACCTTGCCCGAGAGAGATTTACATGATTATCAAAACGTCACACCAGGGTAAACCTACATGAAACACAGCCCTTATTTTAAGTGTTTCTAAAATCCCCTATGGGAAAAATGAATGGTGGAAAAACGATTGGAAAACCAGTTCCTTATGAGTACTTATAGGTATCATGACTCATAGTCTATCTAGGCCTATATCACATGTTTTTGGAATAGTTTAGAACGGGTGCACAGTGCCTCCACACACAGTGACGTTTAGCGACTGCATGCATGTATTGTTGTAATACTTTCATGTTGATCTACATCAAATGAAGCCACACAAGAGACGCAGGTGTCAGTCACTATTTCACCGTGTTTAACCGGAGTTAATGCAATAACATGAAACTATGTTGCGCGCGGGAAATAAGTTGTTTGCGCGAATGCGTAGACAAATGAGGCGAACAGAACCGAAAATCCAGTAGCCTATGTATCAAAAACGTCTAGCCATATATATATATATATATATATATATATAAATAGCCTACATATTGCGCGCTCAAATAGCAGATATGTAGCCTACTATAAACTGACAGTGGGACCAAATAATCCCCGCGGCAGTGGCACTATTATAACGGACTAATAATAACCTACACGTTCGTTTGTAAAACGAGGTAGATAAATTAAGCCATCAGGTTGTTTAGTGTTGTCCTATATACATTTCCGTTTCGTTTTACTCCATTGTATTCCTCAGTGTGACGCCTCAACACACCCTCACGATGGGCAAATCCATGCGCTGAGAACCAAGACATCATGAGAGTAAATGCTCTCATACATAGTAACAGTGTTACATGTCAGTGTTCCCATCAAAGACTGGTTGAACACCCAGCTGGCCAGACCCATCTAATGGTATAACGGTCAATAACATTAATAATAATAATAATAATAATGATAATGATCAAACCGTTTTTTAAATGTTTTTTTATTAGGACTATTGACATAAAAACACCAGGAAATCAACTCAAAGTGATTTTAATCTAGGAAATCTGTTCCCAAGTATTCCCACGCATAGAGAGACGTTTAGTATGTGATTTTATCCGCATGTAATCAAGGTTCGAAATGATTCTCTGGTTTAACTATGTTCCTAGTCCCCCGACCATCCTTTCAAGGAAACATAGTCCAAAGGTTGTAATGTAATTGGGGAACCCTGCTGTAATAACTAACTATACACATAATGCCTTTGTATTGCAGCCGATGGATTAAAGGGAGCAGGTTTGTAAGGGATTAAATAGACTACAGACAGATGTTGATGCAGCACAACGACCCTTTTGTCTATTTATCAACCGTCTTTGAGCCAGATGTGACTGATTAACAACAGTGATTTAAGGAGTTTATCATTCGTGATAAAGATGTAAACTGTGTGGACCTGAGAGTGAATATTTCATTCATGTGTAGGCGTAAAACATGTGCTCGACTGGGTAACGCCACGGCATCCACGTTGCCATTAGGCTACAGTAGTGACAGCCATAGACCGCGAGCATAATGATGATGCTGGCCATCGGGATACAGAACTCCTTGAGAGCATCCATAAACCATAAATACAGAGCATCCATGTACGGAACTGGAAACACTGATGTGTCAGATACAAAATGTAAGATACTTACATGTTAATGTTCTTTTAGGTACCCAACCGTTGTCTCTCGACCTTGATGCCTTCGAGTGGATGAAGTCATGATTCAAATTTCTACGGAAATGTACAATGACATGGAACGTCGTTCGTAATTTGTTGGTCCTCGCAGTTATTCTAGGTCTATGGCGGCAGCGTCGTGTGGCCGCTAAACGCTGCTTGATCCGCACATTCAAAGAGGCTGATGTCGCCCAATGATATCCGCCCCCCTATGGCGCTATCGCGTCTGGACCAATTGGCGTGATGCAGGATCTCGCGAATGAGAGGTGTCGATATGAGTGAGTTGTGGCTTCATGGTGACTTTTTTTTTTTTTTTAACAATATTATGTGGAATTATGAGTCTAGGCTACATGGAGATGTCGTTCATTTCAACAGTGTACATGATGCAATGTTAAATGGGAGAACGTGTAGACTAGAAGAATGAGAATGATTTTGGAGAAGCTTCTACTGTAGCCTACCAATATGTTTAGGGTTTTCCATATTTACAAGTTTACATTTTTCTTTCACTGCTGTTGTGTTGTAGGCTAAGAAGTAGGCTAGTCTGCAACCCTGTCTGGGTGTAATTAAATCCATGTCACGTTTGGGTTGTCATGTTGAGGCCATCTGAGGGTTGCAGTTTGCAGTAGCACCTTCTTCTTCAGGAAGTGATGTTCCCCCGGATGTTAGGCTCTCCTTAGTGGCTGTAGGGTGCGTGTCAGAGGCAGAGCAAGTGCATCCCAGTCTCATACCGCTCGCGTTGCGTGCGCGAGCATTGCAAAATAAATTTAGAAATGCGTTGCCAAGGGCTAAAAAATAGAAGTCATTCCTATTTCTGACAGATTGCGCTGCAAGTCCTGCCTCTCAAATCTCCTCATTGGTTTATAGAAGCAGGTACCCACGTGCCATCTCCTCATTGGTTATACCCACATTGATTGAAAGTTTAGATGCCAATCACCATATAAGCTAAAAGATGAAAAAGCCTGGAAGGAGAGATGACTACAAACGATTCGGTTGACCGTTTTTATGTGTGGATTTGTCGGAGTAGAGGACCTTGTGCATTTCAGGTAAAATAACAACCTAATGTTTATATCTCAGGACAAATTAGCTAGCAACAGCAAGCTAGCTAAATAGGACTAATTAGCTAGCAAGTGTAAGTTAACTAGCTAAATTGTCCCCAAATTAATGTAATTGGTTCAGAGTTTGTTTTGATATTTTAACCTGCGTGTCGTGATCGTGTTTGGTGTAGGGGGACAAAATACATTTATGCACGATGTCGCACCCGCGCAGCCGGTTTGGGTTCCGTGTCAGAGGTTTGTCTGTTTTTGTGGTCAGATGAGAAGTTTTGTTTTCTGCTATAGTTGAGTTCACAAGCAATGCATTTAAAGTTTCTGTTGTTGATGCAATTAAAATATGTGTGCAGAGTCTCTCTCTCTCACTGTCATGTTAATTATCTCTCCCTTATCAGTCATGTTATTTATTGTAACGCTCGTCTGATGAAGAGTGAGGAGTGGACCAAAGCGCAGCGTGGTATGCGTTCATGATTTTGTATTAACTCAGAACACTTTGAACAAAAATAACAAAGAGACAAACCAACAGTTCTGTAAGGTAAACAAACTAAACAAAAAACTACCCACAAAACACAGGTGGGAAAAGGCAAACCTAAGTATGGCTCCCAATCAGAGACAATGATAGACACCTGTCCCTGATTGAGAACCATACCCGGCCAAAACAAAGAAATACAAAACATAGAAATAAAGAAACTAGAATGCCCACCCAAGTCACTCCCTGGCCTAACCAAAATAGAGAATAAAAACCTCTATGGCCAGGGCGTGACACTTCTCTACTTTTATCACTGTCATGTAAATGATCTCTTCCCTTATCACGGTCACGCTCGTCATAACGAGGAGACCAAGGCGCAGTGTGATAAGAATACATACTTCTTTTAATGAAGAATTAACACTGAACAAACTATACAAAACAAAACGAACGTGAAGCTATGAGACACGAGTACTGACAGGCAACTACACATAGACAATAACCCACGAAATACCCAAGGAATATGGCTACCGAAATATGGTCCCCAATCAGAGACAACGATAAACAGCTGCCTCTGATTGGGAACCAATCTAGGCAAGCATAGACGTATAAACACCTAGACATAGAAAAACCCCCAAAACGATACAAAAACTACACAAACCACCCTCGTCACACCCTGTCCTAACCAAAATAAAGAAAACAAAGATAACTAAGGTCAGGGCGTGACAGTACTGTACCCCCCCCCCCCCCCCCCCCAAAGGTGCGGACTCCCGGCCTCAAACCTAAACCTATATGGGAGGGTCTGGGTGGGCATCTAACCTCGGTGGCGGCTCGGTTTCTGGATGCCGCCCCCGTTCTTCACATTGAGTCCTCGCCGTAGGCCCCGGGCTGGGGACCCCCTGCTGCGTGGATCGTAGCCGGATGTTCAGGACTGGGGACCCTCGCTGGAGACCCCGGGCTGGGGACCCTCGCTGCGTGGCCCGTCGCCGGAGACCCTCGCTGCGAGGCCCCGGTCTGTGGCCCCGGTCTGTGGCCCGTCGCCGGAGGCCCCGGACTGTGGCCCCGGTCTGTGGCCCGTCGCCGGAGGCCCCGGACTGTGGCCCGTCGCCGGAGGCCCCGGTCTGTGGCCCGTCGCCGGAGGCCCCGGTCTGTGGCCCGTCGCCGGAGGCCCCGGACTGTGGCCCGTCGCCGGAGGCCCCGGACTGTGGCCCGTCGCCGGAGGCCCCGGTCTGTGGCCCGTCGCCGGAGGCCCCGGACTGTGGCCCGTCGCCGGAGGCCCCGGTCTGTGGCCCGTCGCCGGAGGCCCCGGTCTGTGGCCCGTCGCCGGAGGCCCCGGACTGTGGCCCGTCGCCGGAGGCCCCGGACTGTGGCCCGTCGCCGGAGGCCCCGGTCTGTGGCCCGTCGCCGGAGGCCCCGGACTGTGGCCCGTCGCCGGAGGCCCCGGTCTGTGGCCCGTCGCCGGAGGCCCCGGACTGTGGCCCGTCGCCGGAGGCCCCGGTCTGTGGCCCGTCGCCGGAGGCCCCGGTCTGTGGCCCGTCGCCGGAGGCCCCGGTCTGTGGCCCGTCGCCGGAGGCCCCGGACTGTGGCCCGTCGCCGGAGGCCCCGGTCTGTGGCCCGTCGCCGGAGGCCCCGGTCTGTGGCCCGTCGCCGGAGGCCCCGGACTGTGGCCCGTCGCCGGAGGCCCCGGACTGTGGCCCGTCGCCGGAGGCCCCGGACTGTGGCCCGTCGCCGGAGGCCCCGGACTGTGTCCCGTCGCCGGAGGCCCCGGACTGTGGCCCGTCGCCGGAGGCCCCGGTCTGTGGCCCGTCGCCGGAGGCCCCGGACTGTGGCCCGTCGCCGGAGGCCCCGGTCTGTGGCCCGTCGCCGGAGGCCCCGGACTGTGGCCCGTCGCCGGAGGCCCCGGTCTGTGGCCCGTCGCCGGAGGCCCCGGTCTGTGGCCCGTCGCCGGAGGCCCCGGTCTGTGGCCCGTCGCCGGAGGCCCCGGTCTGTGGCCCGTCGCCGGAGGCCCCGGACTGTGGCCCGTCGCCGGAGGCCCCGGTCTGTGGCCCGTCGCCGGAGGCCCCGGTCTGTGGCCCGTCGCCGGAGGCCCCGGACTGTGGCCCGTCGCCGGAGGCCCCGGACTGTGGCCCGTCGCCGGAGGCCCCGGACTGTGGCCCGTCGCCGGAGGCCCCGGTCTGTGGCCCGTCGCCGGAGGCCCCGGACTGTGGCCCGTCGCCGGAGGCCCCGGACTGTGGCCCGTCGCCGGACGCTCCGGACTGTGGCCCGTCGCCGGACGCTCCGGACTGGGTACCGTCGCCGGACGCTCTGGACTGCCGAGGCGCACTGTAGGCCTGGTGCGTGGTGCCGGAACTGGTGGTACCGGGTTGGGGACACGCACCTCAGGGCGAGTGCGGGGAGGAGGCACAGGATACACTGGACCGTGGAGACGCATTGGAGATCCAGAACATAGAGCTGGCTCAATTATCACAGTGCCATCCGTTTTGTTACTAAAGCACCTTATACCACCCACCACTGTGACCTGTATGCTCTAGTCGGCTGGCCCTCGCTACATATTCGTCACCAGACCCAGGTCATCAGGTCCAGGTCATCTACAAGTCCATGCTAGGTAAAGCTCCACCTTATCTCAGTTCACTGGTCACGATGGCAACACCCACCCATAGCACGCGCTCCAGCAGGTGTATCTCACTGATCATCCCTAAAGCCAACACCTCATTTGGCCGCCTTTCCTTCCAGTTCTCTGCTGCCTGTGACTGGAACAAATTGCAAAAATCGCTGAAGTTGGAGACTTTTATCTCCCTCACCAACTTCAAACATCTGCTATCTGAGCAGCTAACCGATCGCTGCAGCTGTACATAGTCTATCAGTAAATAGCCCACCCAATTGACCTACCTCATCCCCATACTGTTTATATTTATTTACTTTTCTGCTCTTTTGCACACCAGTATCTCTACCTGTACATGACCATCTGATCGTTTATCACTCCAGTGTTAATCTGCAAAATTGTAATTATTCACCTACCTTCTCATGCCTTTTGCACACAATGTATATAGACTTTTTTTCTTTTTTTCTACTGTGTTATTGACTTGTTAATTGTTTACTCCATGTGGAACTCTGTGTTGTCTGTTCACACTGCTATGCTTTATCTTGGCCAGGTCGCAGTTGTAAATGAGAACTTGTTCTCAACTAGCCTACCTGGTTAAATAAAGGTGAAATAAAACAATTACAAATAAAATACGTCCTGGCTGGATGCCCATTCTAGCCCGACAAATGCGAGGAGCATAGAGTGCTTTCGCTGCCTCTATCCCCTCAGGATGGCGATACTCTCCCGGTTGTGTCCAGGGTCCTGCTCCATCTAATATCTCCTCCCAGGTTCATTTCCCCATTAAGCGCAGTTCCTCCTTTTCATGCTGCTTGGTCCTGGTTTGGTGGGTTATTCTGTCACATTCGTCATAACGAGGAGACCAAGGCGCAGCGTGATAAGAATGCATACTTCTTTTAATGAAGAATTAAAACTGAACAAACTAAACAAAACGACCGTGAAGCTATGCGACACGAGTACTGAGGCAACTACACATAGACAATAACCCACAAAATACCCAAGGAATGTGGCTACCGAAATATGGTCCCCAATCAGAGACAATGATAAACAGCTGCCTCTGATTGGGAACCAATCTAGGCAACCATAGACATTTAAACACCTAGACATAGAAGAAACTACACAAACCACCCCCGTCACACCCTGACCTAACCAAAATAATAAAGAAAACAAAGATAACTAAGGTCAGGGCGTGACATCATGTAAATTATCTCTCCCTTATCACTGTCATGTTAATTATCTCTCCCTTACCACTGTCATGTTAATTATCTTTCCCTTACCACTGTCATGTTAATTATCTCCCCCTTACCACTGTCATGTTAGTTATCTCTCACTTACCACTGTCATGTCAGTTAGGTAGGTTAACACATGAAAGGAACACAGTGGTATAAAGGATATTGGGGCCAAAACAACATCTTAGCTTGTACTCCTGTAAGTGTGCTGTGTAACACAGCCTCTGTTTGAAGTGTAGACATTAACCCCAAGGTCCGAAGCCTAGACATTAACACCAAGGTCCGAAGCCTAGACATTAACACCAAGGTCTGAAGCCTAGACATTAACACCAAGGTCCGAAGCCTAGACATTAACACCAAGGTCTGAAGCCTAGACATTAACACCAAGGTCCGAAGCCTAGACATTAACCCCAAGGTCTGAAGCCTAGACATTAACACCAAGGTCTGAAGCCTAGACATTAACAACAAGGTTCGAAGCCTAGACATTAACACCAAGGTCTGAAGCCTAGACATTAACCCCAAGGTGCGAAGCCTAGACATTAACCCCAAGGTTCGAAGCCTAGACATTAACACCTAGGTCTGAAGCCTAGACATTAACACCAAGGTCTGAAGCCTAGACATTAACACCAAGGTCTGAAGCCTAGACATTAACACCAAGGTCTGAAGCCTAGACATTAACACCAAGGTTCGAAGCCTAGACATTAACCCCAAGGTCCAAAGCCTAGACATTAACACCAAGGTCTGAAGCCTAGACATTAACACCTAGGTCTGAAGCCTAGACATTAACCCCAAGGTGCGAAGCCTAGACATTAACACCAAGGTCTGAAGCCTAGACATTAACCCCAAGGTCCGAAGCCTAGACATTAACCCCAAGGTCCGAAGCCTAGACATTAACACCAAGGTCTGAAGCCTAGACATTAACCCCAAGGTCCGAAGCCTAGACATTAACACCAAGGTTTGAAGCCTAGACATTAACACCAAGGTCTGAAGCCTAGACATTAACACCAAGGTACGAAGCCTAGACATTAACCCCAAGGTCCGAAGCCTAGGTATTAACACCAAGGTCTGAAGCCTAGACATTAACACCTAGGTCTGAAGCCTAGACATTAACCCCAAGGTGCGAAGCCTAGACATTAACACCAAGGTCTGAAGCCTAGACATTAACCCCAAGGTCCGAAGCCTAGACATTAACACCAAGGTCTGAAGCCTAGACATTAACCCCAAGGTCCGAAGCCTAGACATTAACATCAAGGTCCGAAGCCTAGACATTAACCCCAAGGTGCGAAGCCTAGACATTAACCCCAAGGTGTGAAGCCTAGGCATTAACACCAAGGTCTGAAGAGAATCTCATATCTCTTCACTGATTAACCAGTAGGGTGTGATGTTGGACTTCTTTACTTTGTTGCTACTTTCAGGTACCTGAAGAATTTCTGGCTGTGCATCAAAGCCGTGATGTACCATGGGTAAATTGTGACCGACTGACTGATCTACAAATAATATTGAGTAGTTATTTATGATGCAAGGTGATTTGTAGATTAGTCAGTCTCTGTGTCTGTAGAGCTGAATGTACACGTAGAGAGGGTGTGGTTAAAGTGTTTCACAACCACGATGAATAGATGTGAAACTAAAAGCTGTTTCCTCATTTTTACACAGGATTAGGTAAGGATAAGGTGTGAGAGATGGCGTCTACAGCGTACGTAGAGGAACTAACCTGTTCTGTGTGTCTCCCTCTCTTCACTGATCCAGTCAGCCTCTCCTGTGGTCACTCATTTTGTCGACAATGTTTTACAAACTTTCGGAGAACACAGAATCTGTGTCCTCATTGCCGGGCTAGAATCTCAACAGCTGAGGGAAATCTCTCAACCAATCACATTCTGAAGAGCTTGGCCGACAAAGCTAAAGAGGAACCAGTACGCGACGAGAAGACAAGGGTGAGTTTTTTACATTTCACATTTTAGCAGATGCTTTTATCCATAGAAACTTACAGGAGCAATTAGGGTTAAATGCCTTGCTTAAGGGCACATGGACATACTTTTCACCTAGTCGGCCCGAGGATTTGAACCAGCAACCTTTACGGAAAATATATTACAAGTCAGCATTTTTGCACATTTCATTAACTACCTGTGTTTTGTATGCTTTATCTGGGATGTTATAGAGAAAATAATAATAATAATTCATTCCACTTATTTTTTTCTAAGGGGACAGAGTGGTTGTGTCCAGACCATGACGAGAAACTGAAACTATTCTGTGAGACAGACCAACAGTTGGTTTGCGTCATATGCCGGGACGGAGAGAAGCATGACGGGCATAAGTTTAAACCTATCAAAGAGGCAGCCTCAGCTAGGAGGAGGGAACTAGATGAGGCCCTTCAGTTCCTCACTAGTGACAACAGCTCCGTGGAGCACCTGGCCAAACAACAGGAAAAAGAGATGACAAAAACCAAGACTAAGTCCTGTCAGCTGAGGACTCAAATCAGCAGCCAGTTTGAAGAGATGCACCAGTTTCTGAAGAAGAGGGAAGATCAGATAAAGAATGAGTTGCAGGAGAAAGAAGAGAAGACCTTGACGAAGATGAGAGGGAATTTAGAGAGTATGGAGTTGATACTGTCAGAGAGGAAAGTGAAGGAGGTGATGATGAAATCTGCTCAGAACATCCCGGACAGTGAGGGTTTCCTACAGTGGTGGAATGAACAGGGCCTGTCTGAGGTGGAGGCACTAAAGAACAGGGACATGCCACCACCAGAACTTCATGGGGAGGACACGACTGAGACGCAAGGAGCCACCAAGGAGCGTCCATACAAGTCCAGGGTGGATGACCTAAAGGTGACACCTGTCTCCGTCTCTCTGGGGCCCTATGAGTCTGACCTAAAGGTGACACCTGTCTCCCTCTCTCTGGGGCCCTATGAGTCTGACCTAAAGGTGACACCTGTCTCCATCTCTCTGGGGCCCTATGAGTCTGACCTAAAGGTGACACCTGTCTCCCTCTCTCTGGGGCCCTATGAGTCTGACCTAAAGGTGACACCTGTCTCCCTCTCTCTGGGGCCCTATGAGTCTGACCTAAAGGTCACACCTGTCTCCGTCTCTCTGGGGCCCTATGAGTCTGACCTAAAGGTGACACCTGTCTCCCTCTCTCTGGGGCCCTATGAGTCTGACCTAAAGGTGACACCTGTCTCCCTCTCTCTGGGGCCCTATGAGTCTGACCTAAAGGTGACACCTGTCTCCCTCTCTCTGGGGCCCTATGAGTCTGACCTAAAGGTGACACCTGTCTCCCTCTCTCTGGGGCCCTATGAGTCTGACCTAAAGGTGACACCTGTCTCCCTCTCTCTGGGGCCCTATGAGTCTGACCTAAAGGTGACACCTGTCTCCGTCTCTCTGGGGCCCTATGAGTCTGACCTAAAGGTGACACCTGTCTCTGTATCTCTGGGGCCCTATGAGTCTGACCTAAAGGTGACACCTGTCTCCCTCTCTCTGGGGCCCTATGAGTCTGACCTAAAGGTGACACCTGTCTCCGTCTCTCTGGGGCCCTATGAGTCTGACCTAAAGGTGACACCTGTCTCCCTCTCTCTGGGGCCCTATGAGTCTGACCTAAAGGTGACACCTGTCTCCGTCTCTCTGGGGCCCTATGAGTCTGACCTAAAGGTGACACCTGTCTCCCTCTCTCTGGGGCCCTATGAGTCTGACCTAAAGGTGACACCTGTCTCCCTCTCTCTGGGGCCCTATGAGTCTGACCTAAAGGTCACACCTGTCTCCGTCTCTCTGGGGCCCTATGAGTCTGACCTAAAGGTGACACCTGTCTCCCTCTCTCTGGGGCCCTATGAGTCTGACCTAAAGGTGACACCTGTCTCCCTCTCTCTGGGGCCCTATGAGTCTGACCTAAAGGTGACACCTGTCTCCGTCTCTCTGGGGCCCTATGAGTCTGACCTAAAGGTGACACCTGTCTCCCTCTCTCTGGGGCCCTATGAGTCTGACCTAAAGGTGACACCTGTCTCCCTCTCTCTGGGACCCTATGAGTCTGACCTAAAGGTGACACCTGTCTCCGTCTCTCTGGGGCCCTATGAGTCTGACCTAAAGGTGACACCTGTCTCCCTCTCTCTGGGGCCCTATGAGTCTGACCTAAAGGTGACACCTGTCTCCCTCTCTCTGGGGCCCTATGAGTCTGACCTAAAGGTCACACCTGTCTCCGTCTCTCTGGGGCCCTATGAGTCTGACCTAAAGGTGACACCTGTCTCCCTCTCTCTGGGGCCCTATGAGTCTGACCTAAAGGTGACACCTGTCTCCCTCTCTCTGGGGCCCTATGAGTCTGACCTAAAGGTGACACCTGTCTCCGTCTCTCTGGGGCCCTATGAGTCTGACCTAAAGGTGACACCTGTCTCCCTCTCTCTGGGGCCCTATGAGTCTGACCTAAAGGTGACACCTGTCTCCCTCTCTCTGGGGCCCTATGAGTCTGACCTAAAGGTGACACCTGTCTCCCTCTCTCTGGGGCCCTATGAGTCTGACCTAAAGGTGACACCTGTCTCCGTCTCTCTGGGGCCCTATGAGTCTGACCTATAGGTGACACCTGTCTCCGTCTCTCTGGGGCCCTATGAGTCTGACCTAAAGGTGACACCTGTCTCCCTCTCTCTGGGGCCCTATGAGTCTGGCCTAAAGGTGACACCTGTCTCCGTCTCTCTGGGGCCCTATGAGTCTGACCTAAAGGTGACACCTGTCTCCCTCTCTCTGGGGCCCTATGAGTCTGACCTAAAGGTGACACCTGTCTCCGTCTCTCTGGGGCCCTATGAGTCTGACCTAAAGGTGACACCTGTCTCCCTCTCTCTGGGGCCCTATGAGTCTGACCTAAAGGTGACACCTGTCTCCCTCTCTCTGGGGCCCTATGAGTCTGACCTAAAGGTCACACCTGTCTCCGTCTCTCTGGGGCCCTATGAGTCTGACCTAAAGGTGACACCTGTCTCCCTCTCTCTGGGGCCCTATGAGTCTGACCTAAAGGTGACACCTGTCTCCGTCTCTCTGGGGCCCTATGAGTCTGACCTAAAGGTGACACCTGTCTCCCTCTCTCTGGGGCCCTATGAGTCTGACCTAAAGGTGACACCTGTCTCCCTCTCTCTGGGGCCCTATGAGTCTGACCTAAAGGTGACACCTGTCTCCCTCTCTCTGGGGCCCTATGAGTCTGACCTAAAGGTGACACCTGTCTCCGTCTCTCTGGGGTCCTATGAGTCTGACCTAAAGGTGACACCTGTCTCCCTCTCTCTGGGGCCCTATGAGTCTGACCTAAAGGTGACACCTGTCTCCCTCTCTCTGGGGCCCTATGAGTCTGACCTAAAGGTGACACCTGTCTCCGTCTCTCTGGGGCCCTATGAGTCTGACCTAAAGGTGACACCTGTCTCCGTCTCTCTGGGGCCCTATGAGTCTGACCTAAAGGTGACACCTGTCTCCCTCTCTCTGGGGCCCTATGAGTCTGACCTAAAGGTGACACCTGTCTCCCTCTCTCTGGGGCCCTATGAGTCTGACCTAAAGGTGACACCTGTCTCCCTCTCTCTGGGGCCCTATGAGTCTGACCTAAAGGTGACACCTGTCTCCGTCTCTCTGGGGCCCTATGAGTCTGACCTATAGGTGACACCTGTCTCCGTCTCTCTGGGGCCCTATGAGTCTGACCTAAAGGTGACACCTGTCTCCCTCTCTCTGGGGCCCTATGAGTCTGGCCTAAAGGTGACACCTGTCTCCGTCTCTCTGGGGCCCTATGAGTCTGACCTAAAGGTGACACCTGTCTCCCTCTCTCTGGGGCCCTATGAGTCTGACCTAAAGGTGACACCTGTCTCCGTCTCTCTGGGGCCCTATGAGTCTGACCTAAAGGTGACACCTGTCTCCCTCTCTCTGGGGCCCTATGAGTCTGACCTAAAGGTGACACCTGTCTCCCTCTCTCTGGGGCCCTATGAGTCTGACCTAAAGGTCACACCTGTCTCCGTCTCTCTGGGGCCCTATGAGTCTGACCTAAAGGTGACACCTGTCTCCCTCTCTCTGGGGCCCTATGAGTCTGACCTAAAGGTGACACCTGTCTCCGTCTCTCTGGGGCCCTATGAGTCTGACCTAAAGGTGACACCTGTCTCCCTCTCTCTGGGGCCCTATGAGTCTGACCTAAAGGTGACACCTGTCTCCCTCTCTCTGGGGCCCTATGAGTCTGACCTAAAGGTGACACCTGTCTCCCTCTCTCTGGGGCCCTATGAGTCTGACCTAAAGGTGACACCTGTCTCCGTCTCTCTGGGGTCCTATGAGTCTGACCTAAAGGTGACACCTGTCTCCCTCTCTCTGGGGCCCTATGAGTCTGACCTAAAGGTGACACCTGTCTCCCTCTCTCTGGGGCCCTATGAGTCTGACCTAAAGGTGACACCTGTCTCCGTCTCTCTGGGGCCCTATGAGTCTGACCTAAAGGTGACACCTGTCTCCCTCTCTCTGGGGCCCTATGAGTCTGACCTAAAGGTGACACCTGTCTCCCTCTCTCTGGGGCCCTATGAGTCTGACCTAAAGGTCACACCTGTCTCCGTCTCTCTGGGGCCCTATGAGTCTGACCTAAAGGTGACACCTGTCTCCCTCTCTCTGGGGCCCTATGAGTCTGACCTAAAGGTGACACCTGTCTCCCTCTCTCTGGGGCCCTATGAGTCTGACCTAAAGGTGACACCTGTCTCCGTCTCTCTGGGGCCCTATGAGTCTGACCTAAAGGTGACACCTGTCTCCCTCTCTCTGGGGCCCTATGAGTCTCACCTGCAGTTCTTTGTGTGGAAGGAGATGCTGCAGGTAATCAATCCTCTACCAGAGAGACTAACACTACAAACAGTGAGTCAGAAACTGACTCTCCAATGACAGACGCAGTGTGTTTTGTACTCCCAGAAATGCGGAATCAGCTCATTCAGCTCGACATCAATCACAACAATCAAAATTACTGAGTAACAGTAAGTTCAGCACTGGACAACACTGCTGGGAAATAGAAGTGGGAAGTGGGGCTTTCTGGGAACTGGGAGTTAAAAAAACTTCGGGGATTTTTGGGTTGAAACTTTTTGGTTCAAAAACAATGTGTCTCAGGTATAGAAATCAAAAATATACTGTTCACGGTATGGGTACTGAAAAACAAATCCTTTTAAGAGATGCACCTCGAAAGATAGCTCTATACCTAAGTTGTGCAACCAAGGAACTCTCTTTCTACAATGCAGATGACATGTCGCTTATCTATACTCTAGTCTGTTATTGGGAAGACGTGTCAGCCTATTTCAACATTGGTGAATGTGATGGAGTAGATTCTGACCCCCTGACAGTCTGCTGGTATTGATCTGCTTATCCTAGACCCCCTGACAGTCTGCTGGTATTGATCTGCTTATCATAGACCCCCTGACAGTCTGATGGTATTGATCTGCTTATCCTAGACCCCCTGACAGTCTGCTGGTATTGATCTGCTTATCATAGACCCCCTGACAGTCTGCTGGTATTGATCTGCTTATCATAGACCCCCTGGCAATCTGCTGGTATTGATCTGCTTATCATAGACCCCCTGGCAATCTGCTGGTATTGATCTGCTTATCATAGACCCCCTGAAAGTCTGGTATTGATCTGCTTATCATAGACTCCCTGACAGTCTGGTATTGATCTGCTTATCATAGACCCTCTGACAGTCTGGTATTGATCTGCTTATCATAGACCCCCTGACAGTATGCTGGTATTGATCTGCTTATCATAGACCCCCTGACAGTTTGGTATTGATCTGCTTATCATAGACCCCCTGACAGTCTGGTATGGATCTGCTTATCATAGATCCAGTCACATCAAAGTAAAACAACCTACAAGTAATTTTGACACACAAAGTGGCAGAAATTATGATATTGGTCATGGGATTGATCAGAATCAAAGGGAGTTTTGACATGCTTCTCTAAATGCTTTCGTTAAATACACATCATTGTGTCTCACATTTTATTTAACATGCCACCTGTACATTGACTTTTAAACCTTTAACTTTTCAAAACTGCATTGAGGGAACTACTGAATGACACTAGGGGGCAGACGTTTTGATTAGGATTCAGATTTCACATTGAGTTAATGAGATTTTACATCAACACAACCCTGTGATATAAACAGTGTGTGTTTTGGGTTTAACACTTTACTATCTTGTAAATATGCATTTTTTGTACATATATCAAATTATTTCATACTTGTTGACTTGTGTTTTTATAATGAACAATGTCTATTTCAGATTAGGGTGAGGCTTTTCATAACGTTTATCATCTTCCTCACCTTCACATATTTATTATAGCTTGTGTGCAGAGAACTTGACAAATAAAATGGTCTATTACTTTACCCTGATTTTGCATAATTGGTGTATGTGCCTTTTAAGACAATTTGATTTACTGTGAACTAGTTGCAGTAGCCAGGTTGGACACTGTTAATAACACAGTCTCGAAATGTTTTGCATGTCAGCAGTCAAGCTGTCAAGATTTTGGACTTTCAAGAAGCAACATGTCTCCAGCCACATCACTGAAATACCAAAAGATTGTTCTGATATTCCCCTTTAATAACTTAGGACTGGACACCTACATGGAATTTTATGTTAGAAACCAGCCACTATCCTAGCTAGGGGGTGTAACTCGTAATATAATAACCAGCCACTATCCTAGCTAGGGGGTGTAACTCGTAATATAATAACCAGCCACTATCCTAGCTAGGGGGTGTAATTCGTAATATAATAACCAGCCACTATCCTAGCTAGGGGGTGTAGCTCGTAATATAATAACCAGCCACTATCCTAGCTAGGGGGTGTAGCTCGTAATATAATAACCAGCCACTATCCTAGCTAGGGGGCGTAGCTCGTAATATAATAAACAGCCACCATCCTAGCTAAGGGGTGTAACTCGTAATATGTAAACTAGTATGCAGACTACTATTACTGATACCAGCTTCTATCCTCTCACCATGCAGACTACTATTACTGATACCAGCTTCTATCTTCTCACCATGCAGACTACTATTACTGATACCAGTTTCTATCCTCTCACCATGCAGACTACTATTACTGATACCAGTTTCTATCCTCTCACCATGCAGACTTCTATTACTGATACCAGCTTCTATCCTCTCACCATTCAGACTACTATTACTGATACCAGCTTCTATCTTCTCACCATGCAGACTACTATTACTGATACCAGCTTCTATCCTCTCACCATGCAGACTACTATTACTGATACCAGTTTCTATCCTCTCACCATGCAGACTACTATTACTGATACCAGCTTCTATCCTCTCACCATGCAGACTACTATTACTGATACCAGTTTCTATCCTCTCACCATGCAGACTACTATTACTGATACCAGCTTCTATCTTCTCACCATGCAGACTGCTATTACTGATACCAGCTTCTATCTTCTCTCCATGCAGACAACTATTACTGATACCAGCTTCTATCCTCTCACCAAGCAGACTACTATTACTGATACCAGTTTCTATCCTCTCACCATGCAGACTACTATTACTGATGCCAGCTTCTATCCTCTCACCATGCTGACTACTATTACTGATACCAGCTTCTATCCTCTCACCATGCAGACTTCTATTACTGATACCAGCTTCTATCCTCTCACCATGCAGACTACTATTACTGATACCAGCTTCTATCCTCTCACCATGCAGACTACTATTACTGATACCAGCTTCTATCCTCTCACCATGCAGACTACTATAACTGATACCAGCTTCTATCCTCTCACCATGCAGACTACTATAACTGATACCAGCTTCTATCCTCTCACCATGCAGACTGCTCAGTACATCCCTTTCTCCTCCCTGAAGTGGCATTCTGTAGATCTATACCATCAACAGTCTCACCACCATTAGGCTTCATGCATTTGGTTAAACATTGTATCTTTTCATCATGTACATTTGTGCTTTTGATGTTGAGGTATTCTGTAGTTAGATATGTGATTATGTAACCTTTGGACTCGTGTAGCTTATATCCTGATAAGATGGATAACTACCTACAGTTGTTTAGAGTCTCTGCACTCTTTATGAGAGAGACAAAGAGCACAGATCATTTTGTGGCGAGAAATGAGACACACAGAGAGAGAGAGAGAGAGAGAGAGAGAGAGAGATAGAAAGAGAGAGAGAGCACCGAGATATTGAAGATCTGTGAGTATTAAAATTAATTTAACGATGGGGAGAGGGAGAACAAATGTAATAATATATATATATATATAAATGTTTTACTATAAATGTTCTTTTTCACAAACGGTAATAGACTACATAAACCATACCACATTTTAATTTTTTTTTGCAAATTAAAAGTCGGAACAGTCTGTAAAATGTTTCCAGACATCATGTCCTTCTCTCTGTATCCTCTGTTAATGGGTCAGTTAATGACAATAAGCGGAGTGATAATCACAGAGACGTTATTTAGTCAATATGTGATAGACAGCGGGATTGAGAAAAACAAAATAGAACAGACACTCTGTGTCGTGAGTTCACCCAACCTGTGTAGTGAGTTCACCCAACCTATGTAGTGAGTTCACCCAACCTGTGTAGTGAGTTCACCCAACCTGTGTAGTGAGTTCACCCAACCTGTGTAGTGAGTTCACCCAACCTGTGTAGTGAGTTCACCCAACCTGTGTAGTGAGTTCACCCAACCTCTCTGCTGATTGCTGCCCCCTGCAGACAGGAAGAGGCAACTAACAACTAACAGTATGTGGACCGTGGGTTTAGTCTGAGGGGTGATGGGATGGCCGAACCAGAGGTTTACGTCAGACTGTGGTGTTCAGGTCAGCACAGGCAGACCCGCTGGATCACCACCTATGATCCACTTTGGCATACACATTTCAACTTTAACTATGTAAACACCCAGTCCTCTCTAGAGCTCCAGGTGTGGGATAAGGACCCAGGGGAACGTGACGATGACCTCCAGGGTGGGTGTTCTGTAAACCTGGAGCAGGGGAGCCACGTGCATAGCTGTGGACTCAGTAATGGGAGTTTCACATTCTCTTACACGTTAACTTGTGACAAACTGGTGATAAATGTGACCAATATTACCCCTCCCCAAACTAGAGGGGAAATCAGTTGTGACATATTGCAGTGGAATTAGGATGTTATATAATATTGCTGAACCATTTAAAAACAAAAATCTCTTCACCTTGAAGAACATCCTACGATTCATGAAAATGAATGAATATACTTTTGTAATTATACATTGTAACCACAACGAATGTAATGTTACCCACAGTGTAATGTTACCCACAGGGTAATGTTACCCACAGTGTAATGTTACCCACAGGGTAATGTTACCCACAGTGTAATGTTACCCACAGTTCACTGTGTAACGAGTTGAGTACAACCCAAATTCATATCTCCAAACAATGTTAAATGACTCTGTAACATACACTGAACAAAAATATAAATGCCACATGCGAGTTCACTGAGTTACAGATCATAGGAAATCAGTCAATTTAAGTATTCATTAGGCCCTAATCTATGGATTTCACATGACTGGGAATAGATTCATTAGGCCCTAATCTATGGATTTCACATGACTGGGAATACAGATATGTTTCTGTTGGTCACAGATACGTTTAAAAAAACAAGTAGGGACCTGGATCAGAAAATCAGTCAGTATTTGGTGTGACTACTATTTGCCTCATTCAGCGCGACACATCATCTTCACATAGTGTTGATTAGGCTGCTGATTGTGGCCTGTGGAATGTTGTCCCAATCCTCTTCAATGGCTGTGTGAAGTTGCTGGATATTGGCGGGAACTGGAACACGCTGTCGTACACGTCAATCCAGAGCATCCTAAACATGCTCAATGGGTGACATGTCTGGTGAGTATGACGTCCATGGAAGAACTGGGACTTTTTCAGCTTCCAGGAATTGTGTACAGATCCGTGCGACATGGGACTGTGCATTATCATGCTGAAACATGAGGTGTTGGCAACGGATCAATTGTCACACCCTGACCTTAGTGTTCTTTGTTTTACTTGTTATTTTGGTTAGGTCAGGGTGTGACATGGGTGATGCATGTGTTTTGTCTTGTCTAGAGGTTTTGTATGTTTATGGGGCTGTATCCTTTCTAGGTGTTTATGTAAGTCTATGGTTGCCTAGATTGGTTCTCAATTAAAGGCAGGTGCTTAATCGTTGTCTCTGATTGGGAACCATATTTAGGCAGCCATGTTCTTTGGGTATTTTGTGGGTGATTGTCTTCTGTCTTTGTGTCTATGCACCAGATAGGACTGTTTTGGGGTTTTCACATTAGTTATTTTGGTATTTTGTAGTGTTCACGTTTTATCGTCTTTATTAAACAAGTTGACTCTAACCACGCTGCGCTTTGGTCCTCTCATTCGTCCACAGAAGAAAGCCGTTGCATGAATGGCACGATAATGTGCCTCAGGATCTCATCACGGTATCTCTGTGCATTCAAATTGCCGTTGATAAAATGCAGTTGTGTTAGTTGTCCGTAGCTTATGTCTGCCCATATCACAACCCCACCGCCACCATGAGGCACTCTGTTCACAACGTTGACATCAGCAAACCGCTCACCCACACGACGCCATACACACTGTCTGCCATCTGCCCGGTATAGTTAAACCGTGAGCTGTGATGAGCACACTTCTCCAGCTTGCCAGTGGCCATCAAAGGTGAGCATTTGCCCACTGAAGTTGGTTCCGCAGTTGGTTACGACGAGGAACAGCAGTCAGGTTAAAACCCTTGTGAGGATGACGAGCACGCAGATGAGATTCCCTGAGACGGTTTCTGACAATTTGTGCAGAAATTCTTCATTTGTGCAAACCCACAGTTTCATCAGCTATCCGGGTGGCTGGTTTCAGATGATCCCTCAGGTGAAGAAGACAGATGTGGAGGTCCTGGGCTGGGGTGGTTAACTGTGGTCTGTGGTTGTGAGGCCGGTTGGACATACTGACAAATTCTCGGCTTATGGTTGACAAATGAACATTCAATTCTCTGGAAACAGCTCTGGTGGACTTTTACCACATTTTGAAACTTTACAGCCTTATTCTAAAATGGATTAAATTGTCCCGTCCCCCCTGCTCATCAATCTACACACAATACCCCATAATGACATCACAATACTCCATAATGACATCACAATACCCCATAATGACATCACAATACTCCATAATGACAAAGAAAAAACATGATAATCCCTTCTCAAAAAAAAAACATGATAATCCCTTCTCACTCTGGCATTCTGTAAACACTGACACACTATGTCGCGTGTGCTTCTGCTCTTCCTCCCGCTCTTCCTCCCGCTCTTCCTCCCCCTCTCCCAGCCTGCTTGCCCAGCGCCCATGTCACGGCCGGCTCACCCAGGCAGGACGTATTGTCACGCCTGTTCCAGCTCTTCCTGCCGCTGGCTCTCAAGGGCTCTCCAAGATTACGCAATCAAGCCACCATCAGTACGCACACCTGCCTCTCCCCGTCACGCGCATCTGCACTCATTGGACTCAGCTGAACTCTATTACTTGTGTTATTGCCTTCCCTGTATCTGTCTGTTCCCTAAGCTCTGTTCCCTGCTTCGGGACTGATGTTTGTCATATGTCCTTGTTCACCCGTGTGCTGACACTGTTCCTGTCGTGTTCTATGTCTGTTCCCTATTACATTTTTGACTCCCCGTACCTGCTTCTCCTGTCCCGCGTCGGTCTTTACACACTCTCCTATTAATAATCTGAAAGGAATAAAAACAACGCTGTCATTCTCATCTGCACATTGTATTGAGATCAAATTATAAGTCAAACATTTGCTATCTTGAGAAGGAGGATAACACTAAGTTTAGTGCTTTTGTTCCTTTCATATAAAAAGAGGGGAGGAGGACATAGAGATCTCTGTGTATGGATAGAAGAGAGAACAGAGATATTATATGGTGACTACTTTGAGGAGGACAGAGATCTCTGTGTATGGATAGAAGAGAGAACAGAGATATTATATGGTGACTACTTTGAGGAGGACAGAGATCTCTGTGTATGGATAGAAGAGAGAACAGAGATATTATATGGTGACTACTTTGAGGAGGGAACAGAGATCTCTGTGTATGGATAGAAGAGAGAACAGAGATATTATATGGTGACTACTTTGAGGAGGACACAGAAATCTCTGTGTATGGATAGAAGAGAGAACAGAGATATTATATGGTGACTACTTTGAGGAGGGAACAGAGATCTCTGTGTATGGATAGCAGAGAGAACAGAGATATTCTATGGTGACTACATTGAGGAGGGAACAGAGATCTCTGTGTATGGATAGCAGAGAGAACAGAGATATTCTATGCTGACTAATTTGGTAACTGATGCAATTTATTACATTGAGACATTTCTTCATTGCAAACAATAACAACAAACACTGCCAACACCACCCACCTTCACAGTACCCTATCAACAACACCCACCCTCACAGTACCATGTCAACAACACCCACCCTCACAGTACCATGTCAACAACACCCACCCTCACAGTACCCTGTCAACAACACCCACCCTCACAATACCATGTCAACACCACCCACCCTCACAGTACCATGTCAACACCACCTACCCTCACAGTACCATGTCAACACCACCCACTCTCACAGTACCATGTCAACACCACCCACCCTCACAGTACCCTGTCAACACCACCTATCCTCACAGTACCCTGTCAACACCACCTACCCTCACAGTAAACTTGCTCTTTCCATCTCCTAGATTCAGGGCCTCCAGTAGAGTCCCAGCGGGACATAGCTTCTCTCCCAAAGGAGTTCAACATAGCTTCTCTCCCAAAGGAGTACACGTCCAACATCAGTGACCCATACCAGCAGTTCAACATAGCTTCTCTCCCAAAGGAGTACACGTCCAACAGCAGTGACCCGTACCAGCAGTTCATTGACACTTATGGAACCCACTACATTCACCTGGTGGACCTTGGGGGGAGGATGAAGAGGGTGACTGGAATCCACACCTACTTGGCCACCCTGAACCAGGTGTCTGTGTCCCAGGTGCAGACATGTCTTAGTATGGGGTTGTCTGATGGCATGGGGTTGTTAAATGTGTTGAGTGGGCAGGGTTCAAAGGTCTTTAATAATGAAGACAGCATTACAGGTTATGACAAGGGTTTCCTGAGTCACAGCACTGAGGTGACAGGTGGGGATGACTGACCCACTGCAATTTGCATACTGTGCCATTAGATCCATGGATGATGCAATCAGCCATCACACTGCACACTGCCCTATCCCATCTGGACAAGAGGAATACCTATGTAAGATCTCTGTTCATTGACTACAGTTCAGCTTTCAACACCATAGTACCCTCCAAGCTCTTCATTAAGCTCGGGGCCCTGGGTCTGAACCCTGGACTTCTTGACGGACTGCCCCCAGCTGGTGAAGGTAGGCAACGACACCTCCACTACAATGATCCTCAACATTGGGGCCTCACAAGGGTGCATGCTCAGCCCCCTCCTGTACTCCCTGTTCAACCGTTAATGTGTGGTCATGCACTCCTCCAACTCAATCATGAAGTTTGCAGTCGACACAACAGTGGTAGGCCTGATTAGCAACAACGACGAGACAGCCTACAGGGAGGAGGTGAGGGCCCTGGCGGAGTAGTGCCAGGCAATAACCTCTCCATCAACATCAACAAAACAAAGGAGCTGATCATCGACTTCAGGAGACATCAGAGGGAGCACGCCCCTATCCACATCAACGGGACCGCGGTGGAGAAGGTGAAAATCCACCAACACACAGACAGCATGGTGAAGAGTGCACAACAGCACCTCTTTAACCACAGGAGGTGGAATAAATTTGGCTTGGCCCCTAAGACCCACACTAACTTTTACAGATGCACCACTGAGAGCATAAGGCTGTATCACCGCCTGGTACGGCAGCGTCGCCGTCCGTAACTGCAGGGCTCTTCAGAGGGTGGTGCGGTCAGCCCAGCGCATCACCTTGGGCACACTTTAGGACATCTACAGCCACTTGGTTTTAGCAGTGGGGGGGGGGGGGCATAAAATATACAGTTGAAGTTGGGAAGTTTACATACACTTAGGTTGGAGTCATTAAAACTCGTTTTTCAACCACTCCACACATTTCTTGTTAATAACAAACTATAGTTTTCCGTGCTCATCCATATATTTATATATTTCAAAATGCCATTCTTTTACTTTTAGATTTGTGTGTATTATTGTGTATTGTTAGATATTTATTGCACTGTTGGAGCGAGGAACCAAAAAGTGTTTTGCTACCCCCACAATAACATCTGCTAAACATGTATTTGATTCAAATGATTTACTTTAATTTGATTTGACCAAACCAGACTCTGAAGGCTTCAAAAAAATATCTGAATAGTCTAGAAAGGATCCCAGACATTCTGTCCTTCACTGGTCTCCCTCTGCGTGACTTGGTTCATGACACCAAGGTGAGGGATAATCTACAAGCAGCTATTGGTCAGAATGTGAAAGACAATGGGATTGAGAAAAACAAGACAGAACAGACACCTTGTGGGGTGAGTTCTCCCAACCTGTCTCCTGATTGCTGCCCCCTGTTGGTAGGGAGAGGCAGACTGACTGTCTTTGTGGACCGTGGGTTCAGTATAAGGGGTGACGAGTGCACCATGGGTATGGTCTGATGGGTGATGAGTGCACCATGGGTATGGTCTGAGGGGTGATGAGTGCACCATGGGTATGGTCTGAGGGGTGATGAGTGCACCATGGGGATGGTCTGAGGGGTGATGAGTGCACCATGGGTATGGTCTGAGGGGTGATGAGTGCACCATGGGTATGGTCTGAGGGTGATGAGTGCACCATGGGTATGGTCTGATGGGTGATGAGTGGACCATGGGGATGGTCTGAGGGGTGATGAGTGCAGGTCAGTACAGGGAAACCCACATTGTTAAAAACACCTGTGATCCATTTTGACATTGACATTTTGACTTTGGCAATGTAAACACCCAGTCCACTCCAGCGCTCCAGGTGTGGTATAAGCCCCTATATAAAGCTCCGCCTTATCTCAGTTCACTGGTCACGATGGCAACACCCACCCGTAGCACGCGCTCCAGCAGGTGTATCTCACTGATCTTCCCTAAAGCCAACACCTCATTCGGCCGCCTTTCCTTCCAGTTCTCTGCTGCCTGTGACTGGAACGAATTGCAAAAATCGTTGAAGTTGGAGACTTTTATCTCCCTCACCAACTTCAAACATCTGCTATCTGAGCAGCTAACCGATCGCTGCAGCTGTACATAGTCTATCGGTAAATAGCCCACCCAATTGACCTACCTCATCCCCATACTGTTTATATTTATTTACTTTTACGCTCTTTACCTGCACATGACCATCTGATCATTTATCACTCCAGTGTTAATCTGCAAAATTGTAATTATTCGCCTACCTCCTCATGCCTTTTGCACACAATGTATATAGACTCTTTAAAAAAATACAAAAATAAAAATAAAAAATTGACTGTGTTATTGACTTGTTTATTGTTTACTCAGTGATATATAAACATACATCATGGGAACCATTATCATCACCGTCTAACACTCCAGGTGTGGTATAAGCCCCTATATAAACACAACCCCCCAGGTCGGTGATATATAAACACACAGCATGGGAACCATTATCATCACTGTGGACTGAACCATGGTACTTTCTCTTTCTCCCTCACATTAACTTGTGACAAACACCTGACTGCTCCTAAGCGTGATCACTATGTCCCCAGCCCAAACTAGAGGGGAACCAATCGAGAGGCGGATTACGGTGAACTGACAACCGGTGTTATTTTATCCTTTGAGGAGGAACCTATCCTACCTATCTCAGTCATGAGTCATATTTCCAAAAGTATATTTTCAGTCATTTCCTTCTTGATGCTTCCATTGGATTCTTTACAACGTACAGGAGTCTGCATTCTGTTTAACGTTTTTATGAATGAACTTGACACAATTGTCAATTTTAACCTCTAGTATCTAGTCCATGCCTTTTAACTTTTTGTTTTAACTATTTTATAATCTTACATTATATATAAAATAACTATTGATCTGTTCAGGATTTCCCTGCCTTTTGTTAAAATCTATACATCTTTCTCCTGTCCTGTAACGTCTTCGTGTCAGATATAATATAAGATGAATAACTCATCATGTCTGTAGTTTCCACCTTGTTTGCCAGAGGCACACACACACACACACACACACACACACACACACACACACACACACACACACACACACACACATTGCTTAATCAGCGTTATTCTGAGTTGAGTGGACGTCAAAAGGACAGACGCTGAGCTAATGTGTGTTTACTCAACAAACTCTGCTCAAAGTCAGTTGAATTTCCACAAGTTTGTTCAGTAAAATATTCCTGTTTGTTCAAAACAGCATTTTCATTGTCCTACTTAACCAGCAGGTTGATTTTCAGAATTGTTTGTTTCAATACCTGTGTTTTTGCATTTACTTTGATTGGTTGATTAATCATGCTACACAATAAATAGCATACCTTTGTTAGTAGATGGACATATTGCACCTGTTACTGAGATGGCTGTTCCAGTCTAAACCAATTATCTAGTCTCAATAACACAGGCGGCTGGCTGGTGGCACCTTAATTGGGGAGGAAGGGCTCATGGTAATGGCTTGAGCGGCATACATGGGATGGCATCGAACACGTTTCCATGTTTTCAACACCATTCCATTCACTCCATTCCAGCCATTTATTATGAGCCATCCTCCCCTCAGTAGCCTCCTGTGGTCAGTAAACAATCTTCCCTGGCAGTCATTCTGAATACTGGTTGCAGGTGAATTAGAAGTTCAAATTGTTGAAAATCCTCACTTTGTGCTGGATTCCGATAGAAATAACACATCACCTTGCAAGCCAGCATAATGTGACTTGCAGGTTTGATGTGACCTGTAAACCAGGAGTTTCAGACCACTGCGTTAGGGTGTAACTAGCCCCTCAAATAATGGCCTTATGATACATGTAATGTATTTTCATAAAGAGTTTAATTTGAAAGATAACGTGTTCACTTCAACACTCACTTGGTGAAGGCTACAGTACTGAAAATCATTGACTACAACAATGATATCTCTGCCACTAACAAATACAGTCACGGGTGTTAACTACAATTCACTCGAAAGGCACTCTGGGTAATATGCGAATAAGGTAGAATGAATTCTCCAACTGACCTACTCAGGGTTGCTTTTGACATGGAGATGCCCTGCAGGCCAATGCCCTCAGAGAGTTTGATTTGCCATGCCCATGAAAAGCAAGTTATCTTGAAAAACCACGTTTGCCATGCCCATGAAAAACACGTTATCTTGAAAAACCACGTTTGCCATGCCCATGAAAAACACGTTATCTTGAAAAACCACGTTTGCCATGCCCATGAAAAACATGTTATCTTGAAAAACCACGTTTGCTATGCCCATGAAAAACATGTTATCTTGAAAAACCACGTTTGCCATGCCCATGAAAAACATGTTATCTTGAAAAACCACGTTTGCCATGCCCATGAAAAACATGTTATCTTGAAAAACCACGTTTGCCATGCCCATGAAAAACATGTTATCTTGAAAAACCACGTTTGCCATGCCCATGAAAAACACAATGCACATGAGGATGGTCCAGAAAATGATCAGTAAAGTCTCTGTAAGTTATAACCACCTCTTTGGGAATCTTTGTGATTATTTATTTATTTTGAACAAACATTCCACTGTTTACAGCAGGCGTCTGGATATTTATTTTGAAGCCCCAGATGTGTATCATTGACCCTAGTTAGATTACAAACAATATGAAAACAGATAATATTGCATCCTCTGTTGAATCAATAAGAAGAGATTTGATGAGATCTTACCACTGTGGGAATAATTCAAACTGGATACAAGTGGATAGAGATTGGGCCAAGTACAGAAAGCATGGGGTGGCAGGGTTAGAGCATTGGACTAGTAACCGGAAGGTTGCAAGTTCAAACCCCTGAGCTGTCGTTCTGCCCCTGAACAGGCTGTTAACCCACTGTTCCAAGGCCGTCATTGAAAATAAGAATTTGTTCTTAACTGACTTGCCTAGTTAAATAAAGGTAAAATAAAATAAAATACATTTTCAACAGGAGATTTACACACAACAACAAAAAAAGTATTCAGCTCTGTATGTGACTGCTGACAGTTTTGTTGGTGAAAACGTAGCAGTTTTTGCTTTAAGATGTCTGTCATGCACATCATTACTCTACACTACGGTTAATCATTATTAATTGTATTTTTCCTGCTGGTTTGCCAGATGTGTAGAATCAATGCATAAACCCCGTTTCCCACCATGCAGTTTGTAACACGATGAGGAGCCAGTCTTTGTTTACTCTGAGAGCTGGTGGGTACAGAGATCATTTCATGTGGACATGAGAGGACAGAGAGATCTGCTGTGGATTTTACGTTGTAAGTATTGACAGCCAACCGGGGAGAGAAGGAACATTTATCAAATCATATTAATAATGGATCTAAAGGTTTGAGTATTTTATGAACAATATACTGTCTAAAATGAACTACTTTCTTTTTTTAAACAAAGTGTTTTGGTTTAAAAGACTGAAGTAATAGTCGTTGTGTTGTGGGAAGTATAGTAGAAGACAGTGGAATCAAAATGATCACCTTCCTTAGCGGAACCTTTTTCTCACTTGTAGAATAAAAAAATAAAAAAAGGAGAGTGACAACCTTCGTTATTTAAATCCTCTCTTCTAGACTGACCAATCAGGAGTGACAACGATGACAGCATCAGTCGTCCGCTCTCCCGTGTTTCACCCGGTGTTCATGGGTTTCCTGGCTCTGTCGAGCTTGGAGGGAGTGTTCACCTGTCGTCTAGGGACCCCAGAAGAATGCGCCAATTGTTCCTTTGTGCCTGGCTACAAACTGGCTGGGATGGGCTATGATGTCGTAACACTGAGACAAAAACGGGCCTCTGTGTTTGATGTCAACAGTTACTTGGCTAACTCCTGCATGGTATGTGTGAACCCACTTATGGGAGGTGAGCTTCAGAAACTCCCCTTGCATATGAAGGACTGGCGCGCCGAAATTGACTGCAAGAGGAAGACTCTGAGTTCCTACTACTACTCTGTCAGCTCTCTTGTGGATGATATAGCCTTCTTTATAGCGAATGACTGGAAGGCGGGGCTAAAGCTGGAGAATGTAGACCTGCAGTTAGCAGGCAGCAAGTCCAAGGTGTCCGGCTTTGCATCCGCACACTCAAACGCAGACAAGTCTTCCTTCTCATTTCAACAATTTACCTGCTCTGTTTACAGGTCAGGCCATGTATCATGATGTTTGTGAGGTCATGTGTATTTAAATTCTAAGTGCTTGAAGCAATTGTGCAGCGCTCTCTCAGCGCTTTCAGCAAACTTTAGCCATAAAATGGCTTTTGAAACACTTAAAAAAAAAATGTGACCATCTAGTTTGCTGTTTCCTAGAGAGCAATAATGTATATATAGTTCCTCCTTGGATTAATTTATCCCATCAACAAGTTCAATATACTTTTGAAAGTTGTCCTTTTTTAGAATTCACTTTGCAAATTCTAAGCAGGCGTTTTCAGCTCTGAGGGTCACAGTCATGCAGATTTTCAGCATGACCTTTTATTAAGCAGAGACATCATTTCCAGGGAGGGACCAGACTTGCTCTCCAGCCAATCAGTAATATTAATTTATCAATTACATACCAGGGCAAAATGAAAACCAGCAGGACTGTGAAACTGTAGGGCCTGAATTGTGCCCTCTGATATATAGGAGATTTGTACATTTCTTATAACTGCCCAGTTAACAGCCACTCTAACCCTCTTTTAGTTTCAGTGTGCCCAGCTAACAGCCACTCTAACCCTCGTTTAGTTTCAGTGTGCCCAGATAACCCCCACTCTAACCCTCTTTTAGTTTCAGTGTGCCCAGATAACCCCCACTCTAACCCTCTTTTAGTTTCAGTGTACCCAGCAAACCCCCACTCTAACCCTCTTTTAGTTTCAGTGTGCCCAGCTAACAGCCACTCTAACCCTCTTTTAGTTTCAGTGTGCCCAGTAAACCCCCACTCTAACCCTCTTTTAGTTTCAGTGTGCCCAGTAAACCCCCACTCTAACCCTCTTTTAGTTTCAGTGTACCCAGATAACCCCCACTCTAACCCTCTTTTAGTTTCAGTGTGCCCAGTAAACCCCCACTCTAACCCTCTTTTAGTTTCAGTGTACCCAGCAAACCCCCACTTAGCCTGGATTTCCAGCGACGCATAGCTTCTCTGCCACACCACTACACATCCAACAGTGAGGCGTACAAGGACATCATTGATACCTACGGAACCCACTACATCAGTGATGGAGACCTCGGAGGGATGATGAAGAGGGTGACTAGCATTCGCACCTGTCTAGCAGCCCTAAACAAGGTCTTTGTGTCCGACGTGGAAACATGTCTGAGTATGGGGTTGGACTTGGACATACCTGTAGGACTGCCCGTTGACTTGGGGCTAAACCTTTTGGGTGGACAATGTTCGAAGGTCGCTACCAACTCTGACAGTGCAACAGGGTACAGCATGGGCTTCTTAAGCCACCACACGGAAGTGAACGGTGGGAGAACCTTAAATGGAGTTGCTTCTATGAGAAAAGCTAATATAGATAGTTTCTTAAAATGGATGAAAAGCCTAAATGAGTTTCCGGAAATGGTATCCTTCTCCCTGCAGCCTCTATATCAACTGGTTGATGACAAACAGACGAGCGCTGATCTACAAACAGCTATTAGTCAGTATGTGATCGACAGCGGGATTAAGAGAATAAAGACAGAGAATCAAGCATGCAGGGATTCACCTGACCTCTCTGCTGATTGCTGCCCCCTGTTGGCAGGGAGAGGCAGACTGACTGTCTTTGTGGACCGTGGGTTTAGTCTGAGGGGTGATGGGATGGCCGAACCAGAGGTTTACGTCAAACTGTGGTGTTCAGGTCAGCACAGGCTGACCCGCTGGATCACCACCTATGATCCACTTTGGCATACACATTTCAACTTTAACTATGTAAACACCCAGTCCTCTCTAGAGCTCCAGGTGTGGGATAAGTCCCCAGGGGAACGTGACGATGACCTCCAGGGTGGGTGTTCTGTAAACCTGGAGCAGGGGAGCCACGTGCATAGCTGTGGACTCAGTAATGGGAGTTTCACATTCTCTTACACATTAACTTGTGACAAACACCTGACTGGTGATAAATGTGACCAATATTACCCCTCCCCAAACTAGAGGGGAAATCAGTGAAGAATCGCAGTTCATCCAGAACTATAATGTTGTGTGAATTGTTACGTACTCTGTCCACGAGAGAGTCATAGTGACAGATTACAGTAGGATAACATTATATACAATTTGACCTTTGAAACATTTTACAATTTTTCTTCTTTAGTCTTTTAGATCATCGTATTTTATGTATGTAACAATCAGTGGTGTAAAAAGTATTAAATTATCATACTTGAGTAGTACTTTAAAATTATTTTTACTTAAACTACTTTACAACACTGATAACAATGTAGGAGAACAGTCATGAAAAATGATTCATGAAAATTATTCATGAAAATGAATGAAAGCACTTCTGTAATGTAGCATTTTTACCACTAGAGGGAAATGTAGTCCTTAGTTATCCTTTAGTTGTATCAGATGTTGCAGTATGTAGTTCTCATGTGATGGGGAATACGACCTACTTACTACATAATAAATTCTTCTTCTTCTGATTGTTTTAGCTTTTGTATTTATTTCAAAGAGGGTTGTAAAGTACACTGAGTGTACAACACATTATGAACATCTCTTTTCATGACATAGACTGACCAGGTGAATCCAGGCGGAAGCTATGGTTCATTCATGATATAATTAGTTGAATCCACTTCAAGTAGTGTAGATGAAGAGGAGGAGACGGGTTAAAGAAGGATTTTTAAGCCTTGACACCATTGAGACATGTATTGTGTGTGTGTATCATTCAGAGGGTGAATGGGCAAGACAAAATATTTAAGTGCCTTTGAATGGGGTGTGGTAGTAGGTGCCAGGCGCATCGGTTTGAGTCAAGAACTGCAACGCTGCTGTGTTTTTCACGCTCAACAATTTCCCATGTGTTTATAAGAATGGTCCACCACCCAAAGGATATCCAGCCAACTTGACACAACTTGTGGAAGCTTTGGGAGTTAACATGGGCCAGCATCCCTGTGGAACGCTTTCAACACCTTGTAGAGTCCATGCCCCCGACGAAATGAGGCTGTTCTGAGGGCAAAATGGGGGCAACTCAATATTAGGAAGGTCTTCTTAATGTTTTGTACACTCGGTGTAAAAGTGAACAACATTTTATGATCACATTTAGTACCAGAGTGAGTTGAAAGAGGAAACATTGAAAGTGGGTAAATTAAGGCAGACAGAGAAACATGTGTCTTTCATCTACTATATGAGACTTGCACCTTAGTTAACAGAGGGTCTGCATTGGTTACACTTGACGTCAGCCACCAGTGTGTGCAGAGGGAGGAGAGAGTAAGTGCCATTGTCTAGGTTGACCCAGATGCTAGGCTAATCAACCAGTCGTAGAAGCCCACAGAATAATTTCTAAACCTGACCCTGCCAACCGCTTCCCCCTGACACCTTGGTCATGTGATTAAAGAATCCCCAGGAGTGTCTTGACACACTGCCCCTATTACTGAGGATGATCTTGCACCAGCTACTCAAGGCTACAAGCCTTCCTCCCCTCAGCAGTCTCCTGTGACGCACACAGTTCCTCACCTCACAGACAGACACCTTGTTGAGAGTGGCCAAGCAGGTGTGGACGGAGGTCACACTCTTCAGCCCTCCTCCCAGGGTTGCCTAAAGAAGTTAAGAGTACATTTCTCTCTCTCTCTCTCTCCCTCTCTCTCTCTCTCTATATATATATATATATTTATATATATAAATTGTCTCTCCACAATAATACAATAGTTTACAATCCAAAAAAACAGATTTAAAAAAACACATTGTGGAAACTCAAATTGTTTTGAGACAATAAAAGCAGTCATAGTCAAACATGGTACAGTATTTCACTTGGAGTGACCACCTGAGGGCTGTCGTGTGTGCCAATTTGTGGTGATGAAAGGCTGGTACATGTGTAGAGTGGTTCTGTTGAGCCTCTGGGGAGGGACAGCGCCTCCTGGTGGAAGTCAGGGTGTAGATGGTTGCTGAAGAGTGTCTCTGAATTTTTTGGGGTTGAAAAAGCGAGATCAATGTAAGAACCGATGCTGGAAATGAGAAGCAGGTACGGAGAGGGAACATTTAATTTTGCACAGACATGGAACCGTACAGGAACAGCGTCAGAACCGGGTAACAAAACGACAATCAAAAATGAATGCAGAAGCGGGGAACAGAACTGGGGAACAGCCAGAAAATAGGTAATATAATAACATGGTGATTGAGTCCAGGTGAGTGCAATGAATCGCTGATACGCGTTAGGGAAGCAGGAGTGCGTAATGAGGGTGGCAGGAGTGCGTAATGAGGGTGGCAGAAGTGCGTAATGCAGAGCAGCCTGGCGCCCTCTAGTGCCAAGGAGAGAGGGTGGGAGCAGGCGTGACAATCAAGGACTTTAAACATGCTGTAAACACACTTTAAACATGCTGTGAACATGCTTTATACATGCTGTAAACATGCTTTAGACATGCTGTAAACATTCTTTAAACATGTTGTAAATATGCTGTTTACATCATTTAAACATGCTGTAAACATGCTTTATACATGCTGTGAACATGCTGTAAACATGCTTTATACAGGCTGTAAACATGCTGTAAACATGTTGTAAACATGCTTTATACATGCTGTGAACATGGTGTAAACATGCTTTATACAGGCTGTAAACATGCTGTAAACACACTTTAAACATGCTGTGAACATGCTTTATACATGCTGCAAACATGCTGTAAACATGCTTTATACATGCTGTGAACATGCTGTAAACATGCTTTATACAGGCTGTAAACATGCTGTAAACATGCTGTAAACATGCTTTATACATGCTGTGAACATGCTGTAAACATGCTTTATACAGGCTGTAAACATGCTGTAAACACACTTTAAATATGCTGTGAACATGCTTTATACATGCTGTAAACATGCTGTAAACATGCTTTATACATGCTGTGAACATGCTGTAAACATGCTTTATACAGGCTGTAAACATGCTGTAAACATGCTGTGAACATCCTTTACACATGCTGTGAACATGCTGTAAACATGCTTTATACAGGCTGTAAACATGATGTAAACATGCTATGAACATCCTTTAAACATGCTGTAAACATGCTGTAAACATGCTGTAAACATCCTTTACACATGCTGTGAACATGCTGTGAACATGCTTTATACATGCTGTAAACATCCTTTATACATGCTGTGAACATGCTTTGTACATGCTGTAAACATGCTGTGAACATGCTGTAAACATGATGTAAACATCCTTTACACATGCTGTGAACATGTTTTATACATGATGTAAACATGCTGTAAACATGCTGTGAACATGCTGTGAACATGCTTTATACATGCTGTAAACATGATGTAAACATCCTTTATACATGCTGTGAACATGCTTCATACATGCTGTAAACATGCTGTAAACATGCTGTGAACATGCTTTGTACATGCTGTAAACATGCTGTGAACATGCTGTGAACATGCTGTGAACATGCTTTATACATGATGTAAACATGCTGTAAACATGCTGTGAACATGCTGTGAACATGCTTTATACATGCTGTAAACATGATGTAAACATCCTTTATACATGCTGTGAACATGCTTCATACATGTTGTAAACATGCTGTAAACATGCTGTGAACATGCTTTGTACATGCTGTAAACATGCTCTAAACATGCTGTAAATGTGCTGTAAATATGCTGTAAACATGCTGTAAACATGCTGTGAACATACTTTGTACATGCTGTAAACATGCTCTATACATGCTGTAAATGTGCTGTAAATATTCTGTAAACATGCTTTATACATGCTGTAAATATGCTGTAAACATCCTTTATACAGGCTGTAAACATGCTGTAAACATCCTTTATACATGCTGTGAACATGCTTTAAACACATAAAAAAAAATCCTACTGTTAAATCAACTTCTGTCACAAAGTCTTATAACAAACACGTATCTCTGCTCTCACATCCAACCAGCTCTATTCTCTCATGTGACAGACTATTACACATGATCCTACTGCAGTAGAAGCAGCTGTTGCAGCGAGAAGAGGGACTCTGTCCGGACACTGAAGACTTCCCTACGGCTGCAGGCTGCCAGCCCCACTGCCGTCCGTCCCCCAGTCATTCTTTATCACAGAGGAGACGCTCTCCACCAAGGAGCTGACAGAGGTATAGGCAAAGCTGGAGTGCTCCAGTCGACCAACCACTGTCGACCAACCACTCATACACAGAGAAGGGCAGCTTCTGAAACCTGGTGCAGTGGGTTCTCACACAGGGTACAGTAGTTGGATGTGGTGGTCAAGTAGCTCTGGGAGTCGATCACGTAGGCCCCTTCGAGCCGCAGCGTGACTTAGTCGAAGCCCTGGACCACTGGGATGTGGCCAGGAACAAAGGCAGCGTTGTTGCACCCCTGGATGGTCCCCTGGGTGGTCCCCTGGATGGTCCCCTGGTTGGTCCCCTGGGGTGGTCCCCTGGATGGTCCCCTGGGTGGTCCCCTGGATGGTCCAATGGATGGTCCCCAGGATGGTCCCCTGGATGGTCCCCTGGTGGGGTCCCAAGGATGGTCCCCTGGGTGGTCCCCAGGATGGTCCCCAGGGTAGTCCCCTGGATGGTCCCCAGGATGGTTCCCTGGGGTGGTCCCCAGGATGGTCCCCAGGATGGTCCCCCGGGGTGGTCCCCAGGATGGTCCCCTGGATGGTCCCCAGGATGGTCCCCTGGGGTGGTCCCCAGGATGGTTCCCAGGATGGTCCCCTGGATGGTCCCCTGGGTGGTCCCCTGTGTGGTCCCCTGGGTGGTCTTCTGGATGGTCCCCTGTGTGGTCCCCTGGCGGCAGTTAGAGACCTCTGACAGGCCCAGGTAAGACCAGGCCAGCAGGCACAGGTGGACCAGGTGAGTGCCAGAGAGTGATGCCATCATCGTGGTATTCTCTATTCCAGTTTACTGCAGTCTGTAAAACAGTTTAGGACCATTAGTGAGAAATAATGTGACAGATGGTAACGGAAATATGCAGGTTTAATAAAAAAAGGAGAGTGGTCGTTGATAAAGTCAATCAAGATCAATCTGGTTCATTACAAGAATTCGGAGAGGACACGTCCAGAACAGAAGCAGAGTAAAAAGCCTTCTATACACAATAATAATCACACATCACCAAATGTTCTGGGAACAACAGCCAGAGTGGCTTGTGGGAAGTCAAAAGATCAGCTGCTACAGAATCACACCATGTCACAGATACGTTGTCAGGGTGTCCTCGAATCCAGTCTGACGTCAAACTTTAACCAGAACATTCAACACTGGCAGACATGTGAACCTGCCAGTTAGAATCAGTGGAAGGGACATTCCCTGGTTTTCAGATAACTTGGCAGGATTATATTGGAAACAAGAATCGTCTCCCGGGCTCAAGCGAGACATATAAATGCTCCTGTTGACTGGGCCTCCTTCAGAGAGCTAAGAAACAAATGTACAGGATTGATCAGGAAGTCCAAATCAGATGACTTTTTTAAATGCAGTCACAGAGAACCTAAACAACCCTACCAAGTTCTGGACGCTAATCGAATCAGAATCAGGTTCTAATGTATCCTCTGACCTTCCTGACCATTTAATGATGGATTATATTGATGTGAAGGATAAAGACCATATTGTAGGGGTTTTTAGCACATCATATCTGCTGGTTCAGTTTTAATAATAGTTGGTCCCAGGCCTCTAATGTCAGCTCTGTTACAGTCAACCATAATATAGGCCCTCATGTAAACCATTTAAACTTTGAGCATGTTTCTTATACTGAGGTATATAAAGCACTAAAGGCAATAGACACTAAAAAAGTCTGCAGGTCCAGACAACCCGGACCCCCTACCTCTTAAAGATAGCAGCTGGTATTATCACTGAACCTGTGGCTCACATTTTCAACTTGAGTCTCTTGACCAATTCCATACCCAGCATTTGGAAATCAGCTCATGTCCTCCCACTGCTAAAGGGTGGAGATCACTCAGATGCTAATAACTATCCTCCTATCTCTAAACTCCCTATCCTAGCCAAAGTCTATGAATCTTTAGTGAACTCACAGTTAAAAAACGTCTTAATTAAGGAGAAAATACTGAGCTGTGTTCAGTCTGGCTTTAGATCGGGGCACAGCACCACAACTGCAGCTATGGCAGTGGCACATGACATAATTAATGCACTTTAAAAAAAGCAACGTTGTGCTCCTCTGTTTGTGGATTTATCAAAGGCCTTTGATTCAGTTGACCATGAATTGTTGCTAGCTAGACTCAGAAACATTGGTCTCAGTGAAGGGACAGTAAACTGGTTTAGGAACTATCTTTCTGACAGAACACAATGTGTTTAATATGCTGTCAATCACAAGTCTAGCTTTCTTGAGATTAATGGAGGTGTGCCCCAGGGTTCCATTTTAGCTCCTGTGTTGTTCTCAATTTGTATTAATGATTTGGGAAATGGGATGCAAACAGCAAACTTAAATCTATATGCAGATGATACAGTTCTATATTCATGTGCTCCTTCTCTGGTTCAGGCTGTTGAAGAGCTCCAGACTGCTTTTCAGTCACTGCAGGCCTCCCTTTATGGTCTCAAACTGGTCTTGAATGTACAAAAAACAAAATTCATGACCTTTACCAGAGCTCACACTCAGCCAGAGAAGGTTAGCATTGTCACATCTGGCGGCTCACCCATTGAAAAAGTGTCATCCTACAAATACCTAGGTATACGGTTGGATGACAAGTTGTCCTTTAAAGTTCATATGGATAATCTTGAAAGGAAGCTTAAATTGAAATTGGGTTTTTATTTTTGTAATAGGACTTGTTTCCTGCTTATGGCTAGAATGAAGCTTGTTCAGACCACTTTTCTTTCTGTAATTGATTATGGTGACTTGTTGTATGTGCATGCAACCTCCTCTGTCTAACAGAGTCTGGACTCTGTTTATCATGCAACCTCCTCTGTCTTACAGAGACTTGACTCTGTTTATCATGCAGCCTCCTCTGTCTGACAGAGACTGGACTCTGTTTATCATGCAACTTCCTCTGTCTTACAGAGTCTGGACTCTGTTTATCATGCAGCCTCCTCTGTCTGACAGAGACTGGACTCTGTTTATCATGCATCCTCCTCTGTCTTACAGAGTCTGGACTCTGTTTATCATGCAGCCTCCTCTGTCTTACAGAGACTGGACTCTGACTGTTTATCATGCAGCCTCCTCTGTCTTACAGAGTCTGGACTCTGACTGTTTATCATGCAGCCTCCTCTGTCTTACAGAGACTGGACTCTGTTTATCATGCAGCCTCCTCTGTCTTACAAAGACTGGACTCTGTTTATCATGCATCCTTGCGCTTTATTACAAATGCCAAGTCACTCACCCACCATTGCACATTGTACCAAATGGTAGGTTGGACCTCACTTTATATGCGCAGAAAGATACATTTGTATGTGTTCATCTACAAAGCCCTTTTGGGTAAACTCCCTCTTTACCTCTGTAGTCTGGTCTCCTTCACCACCAGCAATTATCATACCCAGTCTGCTAGGTGGTTGCTACGGAAGTCCCCAGGACATTCACAGTATTAGGCAAGACTGCCTTCTCTTCTTGTGCACCAGAGGCATGGAATAGTCTACATTTACACAGCTTTTTTTTAGGCTGGATCATGTTGTTGTATTGTATTGTGTTGTATTGTATGTTTTCATTCTGTAATGTATTGATTGTTGCTGCCTTCTTGGCCAGGTCACCCTTGAAAAAGAGACTTTGTGTAACGGTTTTCTTGATGCGAAGGAGAGTCGGACCAAAATGCGGCGTGTAGATTGCGATCCATGTTTATTAAACAAACGTAAAACACGAATCAAAATACAAACACTACAAAATAATAAACGTAATGAAAACCGAAACAGCCTAAACTGGTGCAAACTAACACTAAGGACAATCACCCACGACAAACTCAAAGAATATGGCTGCCTAAATATGGTTCCCAATCAGAGACAACGATAAACACCTGCCTCTGATTGAGAACCACTTCAGACAGCCATAGACTTAACTAGAACACCCCACTAGCTACAATCCCCATACATACACACCACATACAAAAACCCATGCCACACCCTGGCCTGACCAAATAAATAAAGATAAACACAAAATACTTTGACCAGGGTGTGACAGAACCCCCCCCCTAAGGTGCGGACTCCCGAACGCACCTCAAAACAATAGGGAGGGTCCGGGTGGGCGTCTGTCCATGGTGGCGGCTCCGGCGCGGGACGTGGACCCCACTCAATCAATGTCTTAGCCCCTTCTCCTCGCGTCCCTGGATAGTCCACCCTCGCCGCCGACCATGGCCTAGTAGTCCTCACCCAGAACCCCACTGGACTGAGGAGCAGATTGGGACTGAGGGGCAGCTCGGGACTGAGGCAGCTCGGGACTGAGGGGAAGCTCAGGAGTGAGAGGAAGCTCAGGAGTGAGAGGAAGCTCAGGAGTGAGAGGAAGCTCAGGCAGGTTGATGAATCTACCAGATCCTGGCTGGCTGGTGGTTTCGGCAGATCCTGGCTGACTGGCAGATCCTGGTCGACTGGCAGATCTGGAAGATCCTGGTCGACTGGCAGATCTGGAAGAGTCTGGTCGACTGGCAGATCTGGAAGAGTCTGGTCGACTGGCAGATCTGGAAGAGTCTGGTCGACTGGCAGATCTGGAAGAGTCTGGTCGACTGGCAGATCTGGAAGAGTCTGGTCGACTGGCAGATCTGGAAGAGTCTGGTCGACTGGCAGATCTGGAAGAGTCTGGTCGACTGGCAGCTCTGGCTGCTCCATGCTGACTGGCTGCTCCATGCTGACTGACAGCTCTGGCTGCTCCATGCTGACTGGCAGCTCTGGCTGCTCCATGCTGACTGGATGCTCCATGCTGACTGGCAGCTCTGGCTGCTCCATGCTGACTGGCTGCTCCATGCTGACTGGCAGCTCTGGCTGCTCCATGCTGACTGGCTGCTCTGGCTGCTCCATGCTGACTGGCTGCTCCATGCTGACTGGCGGCCCTGGCTGCTCCATGCTGACTGGCGGCCCTGGCTGCTCCATGCTGACTGGCGGCCCTGGCTGCTCCATGCTGACTGGCGGCCCTGGCTGCTCCATGCTGACTGGCGGCCCTGGCTGCTCCTTGCAGACTGGCAGCTCTGGCGGCTCCTTGCAGACTGGCAGCTCTGGCGGCTCCTTGCAGACTGGCAGCTCTGGCGGCTCCTTGCAGACTGGCAGCTCTGGCGGCTCCTTGCAGACTGGCAGCTTTGGCGGCATCCTGCAGACAGGCAGCTCTGGCGGCTCCTTGCAGACTGGCAGCTCCTTGCAGACTGGCAGCTCTATGCTAACTGGCAGCTCTATGCAGACTGGCAGCTCTATGCAGACTGGCAGCTCTATGCTAACTGGCAGCTCTATGCTAACTGGCAGCTCTATGCTAACTGGCAGCTCTATGCTAACTGGCAGCTCTATGCTAACTGGCAGTTCTGAACAGGCGGGAGACTCCGGCAGCGCTGTAGAGAAGGAAGGCTCTAACAGCGCTAAACAGGCGGGAGACTCCGACAGCGCTGGAGAGGAGGAGGGCTCCGACAGCGCTGGACAGGCGAGGCGCACTGTAGGCCTGATGCGTGGTGCTGGCACTGGTGGTACTGGGCCGAGGACACGCACAGGAAGCCTGGTGCGGGGAGCTGCTACCGGAGGGCTGGGGTGTGGAGGTGGCACAGGATGGGTTAGACCGTGAAGGCGTACTGGAGATCTTGAGAGCGGTGCTGGCACAGGACGTGCAAGGCTAGGGAGGTGCACAGGAGGCCTGGTACGTGAGACTGGCACCATCTTCACCAGCCGACTAACACGCACCTCAGGACGAGTATGGAGCGCTGACCCAGGTGCCATCAAATCCCCGACACGCTCCGTCGGGCGAATTCCATGTTTAAAACACCAACACAGCAACTCCCTCATTTCTCTCTCCTCCAATTTCCCCATTAACTCCTTCACAGTCTCTGTTTCGCTCACCTCCAATTTCCCCATTAACTCCTTCACAGTCTCTGTTTCGCTCACCTCCAACACCGGCTCTGGTCTCCTCCTTGGCTCCTCACGATAAACAGGGAGAGTTGGCTCAGGTCTGGCTCCTGACTCTGCCACACTCTCCCTGAGCCCCCCCCCAAGAAATTTTTGGGGCTGACTATGGGGCCTCCGTCCGCGCCGCCTTGCTTGCTTCGCAAACTCCATTCTCCTATATCCTTCCGCGCACTGCTCCATCGAATCCCAGGCGGGCTCCGGCACTCTCCCTGGGTCGACCGCCCACCTGTCTATCTCCTCCCAAGAAGTATAGTCCATACTGTACTCCACTTTGGGCTGTTCTTGCCTGTTGACACGCTGCTTGGTCCCTTTGTGGTGGGTGATTCTGTAACGGTTTTCTTGATGCGAAGGAGAGTCGGACCAAAATGCGGCGTGTAGATTGCGATCCATGTTTATTAAACAAACGTAAAACACGAATCAAAATACAAACACTACAAAATAATAAACGTAATGAAAACCGAAACAGCCTAAACTGGTGCAAACTAACACTAAGGACAATCACCCACGACAAACTCAAAGAATATGGCTGCCTAAATATGGTTCCCAATCAGAGACAACGATAAACACCTGCCTCTGATTGAGAACCACTTCAGACAGCCATAGACTTAACTAGAACACCCCACTAGCTACAATCCCCATACATACACACCACATACAAAAACCCATGCCACACCCTGGCCTGACCAAATAAATAAAGATAAACACAAAATACTTTGACCAGGGTGTGACACTTTGGGTTTCACTGGGCTTTTCCTGGTTAAATAAAGGTTAAATACAAAAATAACATTTAAAAAACAGGTTAAAGTTAAGACACAAATAATTAAAATAGATAAATACAGACTGACAGGTGCATCCATCGCCGATCGACCTTTCATTTTCCATTTGTTTTGTCTTGTCTTCCCACGCACCTGGTTTCAACTCCATCATTACATGTTGTATATTTAACCCTCTGTTCCCCGTGCCTGTGCACGTTATGCTGGTGTGTAAACGGGTTTTGTTTACCCATTGATTTATTGTTCTGTTTACTGTGGTTTTGTTTATTAAACTGCGCCGTTGTAAATCAGTTATTGCTCTCCTGCGCCTGACTTCTCTGCCGCACCCCCTACACCAATCTACACCAATCTACAAAACCGTTGTAACATTTTTAAGGTAACTCACCGGAAAAGTGTTTTACCTTTCTTAGCTACAAATCTAAAATATGAATCTTGCTTGATTTCTGTCTTAATACACAACTATTCACAAACAGATGATTTCTTCTCCTCTCCTTAACTTTTTTAAGGAGTTGGTTATCAGCTCACCTCAATGGGTAAACTTTTCCAGGGAACGTGAGTGGCAATTTATTTTGGTTGAACTATGTTTTATAGGCAATATTCAATCTGTCACAAACATTTTTAGTTCACAACAACAAACATTTAGCTGAAATCAACATATTACAAATTGCTTTAAATTATCATATTTCTTTAATAAACTAATACAAGTCATATAATACAAATGTGTTGTTAACGGCATAGTGCTACAAGTGACGCAAAGGTTAAGGATTGTAATTATGTTTTACATAGAATATGCCTTTATTTGCAAATGACAATTAAAATGTATTTAATTTTCAATATACTTGCGAACATTTCTAAAAACATGTTTTGACTTTGTCACTTTGGGATAATGTGTGTAGATGGTAAAACATGTTTTCACTTTGGGATAATGTGTGTAGATGGTAAAACATGGTTTCACTTTGGGATAATGTGTGTAGATGGTGAAACATGTTGTCACTTTGGGATAATGTGTGTAGATGGTAAAACATGTTGTCACTTTGGGATAATGTGTGTAGATGGTAAAACATGTTGTCACTTTGGGATAATGTGTGTAGATGGTAAAACATGGTTTCACTTTGGGATAATGTGTGTAGATGGTAAAACATGGTTTCACTTTGGGATAATGTGTGTAGATGGTAAAACATGTTGTCACTTTGGGATAATGTGTGTAGATGGTAAAACATGTTGTCACTTTGGGATAATGTGTGTAGATGGTGAAACATGTTGTCACTTTGGGATAATGTGTGTAGATGGTGAAACATGTTGTCACTTTGGGATAATGTGTGTAGATGGTGAAACATGTTGTCACTTTGGGATAATGTGTGTAGATGGTGAAACATGTTGTCACTTTGGGATAATGTGTGTAGATGGTAAAACATGGTTTCACTTTGGGATAATGTGTGTAGATGGTAAAACATGGTTTCACTTTGGGATAATGTGTGTAGATGGTAAAACATGTTGTCACTTTGGGATAATGTGTGTAGATGGTAAAACATGGTTTCACTTTGTCACTTTGGGATAATGTGTGTAGATGGTAAAACATGGTTTCACTTTGGGATGATGTGTGTAGATGGTAAAACATGGTTTCACTTTGGGATAATGTGTGTAGATGGTAAAACATGTTGTCTCTTTGGGATAATGTGTGTAGATGGTAAAACATGTTGTCACTTTGGGATAATGTGTGTAGATGGTAAAACATGTTGTCTCTTTGGGATAATGTGTGTAGATGGTAAAACATGTTGTCACTTTGGGATAATGTGTGTAGATGGTAAAACATGGTTTCACTTTGGGATAATGTGTGTAGATGGTAAAACATGGTTTCACTTTGGGATAATGTGTGTAGATGGTGAAACATGTTGTCACTTTGGGATAATGTGTGTAGATGGTAAAACATGTTTTCACTTTGGGATAATGTGTGTAGATGGTAAAACATGTTGTCTCTTTGGGATAATGTGTGTAGATGGTGAAACATGTTGTCACTTTGGGATAATGTGTGTAGATGGTGAAACATGTTGTCACTTTGGGATAATGTGTGTAGATGGTAAAACATGTTTTCACTTTGGGATAATGTGTGTAGATGGTAAAACATGGTTTCACTTTGGGATAATGTGTGTAGATGGTGAAACATGTTGTCACTTTGTCACTTTGGGATAATGTGTGTAGATGGTAAAACATGTTGTCTCTTTGGGATAATGTGTGTAGATGGTAAAACATGTTTTCACTTTGGGATAATGTGTGTAGATGGTAAAACATGTTGTCTCTTTGGGATAATGTGTGTAGATGGTAAAACATGGTTTCACTTTGGGATAATGTGTGTAGATGGTGAAACATGTTGTCACTTTGTCACTTTGGGATAATGTGTGTAGATGGTAAAACATGTTGTCTCTTTGGGATAATGTGTGTAGATGGTAAAACATGGTTTCACTTTGGGATAATGTGTGTAGATGGTAAAACATGTTGTCTCTTTGGGATAATGTGTGTAGATGGTAAAACATGGTTTCACTTTGGGATAATGTGTGTAGATGGTGAAACATGTTGTCACTTTGTCACTTTGGGATAATGTGTGTAGATGGTAAAACATGTTGTCTCGTTGGGATAATGTGTGTAGATGGTAAAACATGGTTTCACTTTGGGATAATGTGTGTAGATGGTAAAACATGTTGTCACTTTGTCACTTTGGGATAATGTGTGTAGATGGTAAAACATGTTGTCTCTTTGGGATAATGTGTGTAGATGGTAAAACATGTTGTCACTTTGGGATAATGTGTGTAGATGGTAAAACATGGTTTCACTTTGTCACTTTGGGATAATGTGTGTAGATGGTAAAACATGTTGTCTCTTTGGGATAATGTGTGTAGATGGTGAAACATGTTGTCACTTTGGGATAATGTGTGTAGATGGTAAAACATGTTGTCTCTTTGGGATAATGTGTGTAGATGGTAAAACATGTTTTGACTTTGGGATAATGTGTGTAGATGGTAAAACATGTTGTCACTTTGGGATAATGTGTGTAGATGGTAAAACATGTTGTCACTTTGGGATAATGTGTGTAGATGGTGAAACATGTTGTCACTTTGGGATAATGTGTGTAGATGGTGAAACATGTTGTCTCTTTGGGATAATGTGTGTAGATGGTAAAACATGTTTTCACTTTGGGATAATGTGTGTAGATGGTAAAACATGGTTTCACTTTGTCACTTTGGGATAATGTGTGTAGATGGTAAAACATGTTGTCTCTTTGGGATAATGTGTGTAGATGGTAAAACATGGTTTCACTTTGTCACTTTGGGATAATGTGTGTAGATGGTAAAACATGTTTTCACTTTGGGATAATGTGTGTAGATGGTAAAACATGTTGTCTCTTTGGGATAATGTGTGTAGATGGTGAAACATGTTGTCACTTTGGGATAATGTGTGTAGATGGTAAAACATGGTTTCACTTTGGGATAATGTGTGTAGATGGTAAAACATGGTTTCACTTTGGGATAATGTGTGTAGATGGTAAAACATGGTTTCACTTTGGGATAATGTGTGTAGATGGTGAAACATGTTGTCACTTTGGGATAATGTGTGTAGATGGTAAAACATGTTTTCACTTTGGGATAATGTGTGTAGATGGTGAAACATGTTGTCACTTTGGGATAATGTGTGTAGATGGTGAAACATGTTGTCTCTTTGGGATAATGTGTGTAGATGGTAAAACATGTTGTCACTTTGGGATAATGTGTGTAGATGGTAAAACATGGTTTGACTTTGGGATAATGTGTGTAGATGGTAAAAAATGGTTTCACTTTGGGATAATGTGTGTAGATGGTGAAACATGTTGTCTCTTTGGGATAATGTGTGTAGATGGTAAAACATGTTTTCACTTTGGGATAATGTGTGTAGATGGTAAAACATGGTTTGACTTTGGGATAATGTGTGTAGATGGTAAAACATGATTTCACTTTGGGATAATGTGTGTAGATGGTGAAACATGTTGTCACTTTGGGATAATGTGTGTAGATGGTAAAACATGTTGTCACTTTGGGATAATGTGTGTAGATGGTAAAACATGTTGTCACTTTGGGATAATGTGTGTAGATGGTAAAACATGGTTTCACTTTGTCACTTTGGGATAATGTGTGTAGATGGTAAAACATGTTGTCGCTTTGGGATAATGTGTGTAGATGGTAAAACATGTTGTCACTTTGGGATAATGTGTGTAGATGGTAAAACATGTTGTCTCTTTGGGATAATGTGTGTAGATGGTAAAACATGGTTTCACTTTGGGATAATGTGTGTAGATGGTAAAACATGGTTTCACTTTGGGATAATGTGTGTAGATGGTAAAACATGTTGTCACTTCGGGATAATGTGTGTAGATGGTAAAACATGTTGTCACTTTGGGATAATGTGTGTAGATGGTAAAACATGTTGTCACTTTGGGATAATGTGTGTAGATGGTAAAACATGGTTTCACTTTGTCACTTTGGGATAATGTGTGTAGATGGTAAAACATGTTGTCTCTTTGGGATAATGTGTGTAGATGGTAAAACATGTTGTCACTTTGGGATAATGTGTGTAGATGGTAAAACATGTTGTCACTTTGGGATAATGTGTGTCGATGGTAAAACTTGTTGTCACTTTGGGATAATGTGTGTAGATGGTGAAACATGGTTTCACTTTGGGATAATGTGTGTAGATGGTAAAACATGGTTTCACTTTGGGATAATGTATGTAGATGGTTAAACATGTTGTCTCTTTGGGATAATGTGTGTAGATGGTAAAACATGTTGTCACTTTGGGATAATGTGTGTAGATGGTAAAACATGGTTTCACTTTGGGATAATGTGTGTAGATGGTGAAACATGATGTCTCTTTGGGATAATGTGTGTAGATGGTAAAACATGGTTTCACTTTGGGATAATGTGTGTAGATGGTAAAACATGGTTTCACTTTGGGATAATGTGTGTAGATGGTGAAACATGTTGTCTCTTTGGGATAATGTGTGTAGATGGTAAAACATGTTGTCACTTTGGGATAATGTGTGTAGATGGTAAAACATGGTTTCACTTTGGGATAATGTGTGTAGATGGTAAAACATGTTGTCACTTTGGGATAATGTGTGTAGATGGTGAAACATGGTTTCACTTTGGGATAATGTGTGTAGATGGTGAAACATGTTGTCTCTTTGGGATAATGTGTGTAGATGGTGAAACATGTTGTCACTTTGGGATAATGTGTATAGATGGTGAAACATGTTGTCTCTTTGGGATAATGTGTGTAGATGGTAAAACATGTTGTCACTTTGGGATAATGTGTGTAGATGGTAAAACATGGTTTCACTTTGGGATAATGTGTATAGATGGTAAAACATGGTTTCACTTTGGGATAATGTGTATAGATGGTAAAACATGGTTTGGTTTTAACATATTTCAGTTCAGGCTGTAACACAACAAAATATGGAATAAATCAATGGGTACGAATACCTTCATCAATCTACACACAATAACCCATAATGACATCACAATACCCCATAATGACATCACAATACCCCATAATGACATCACAATACCCCATAATGACATCCCAATACCCCATAATGACATCACAATACCCCATAATGACATCACAATACCCCATAATGACATCACAATACCCCATAATGACATCCCAATACCCCATAATGACATCACAATACCCCATAATGACATCACAATACCCCGTAATGACATCACAATACCCCGTAATGACATCACAATACCCCATAATGACATCACAATACCCCATAATGACATCCCAATACCCCGTAATGACATCACAATACTCCATAATGACATCACAATACCCCATAATGACATCCCGATACCCCATAATGACATCCCAATACCCCATAATGACATCACAATACCCCATAATGCCATCACAATACCCCATAATGACATCACAATACCCCATAATGCCATCACAATACCCCATAATGACATCACAATACCCCATAATGACATCCCAATACCCCATAATGACATCACAATACCCCATAATGCCATCACAATACCCCATAATGACAAAGCGAAAACAGGTTTTTATAATTTTATGCACAGTTATTAAAAATACAAAAACAAATACTTTATTTAGCTCAGATGCATCCTGTTTCCATTGATCATCCTTGAGATGTTTCTACAACTTGATTGGAGTCCATCTGTGGTAAATTCAATTGATTGGACATGATTTGGAAAGACACACACCTCTCAGTATAGGATCCCACAGTTGACAGTGAATGTTAGAGCAAAAACCAAGCCATGAGGTCAAAGGAATTGTCAATAGAGCTCTGAGACAGGATTGTGTCGAGGCACAGATCTGGGGAAGGGTACCAAACATTTCTGCAGCATTGAAAGTCCGCAAGAACACAGTGGCCTCGATCATTCTTAAATGGAAGAAGTTTGGAACGACCAAAACTCTTCATAGAGCTGGTCACCCGGACAAACTGAACAATCTGGGGAGAAGGGCCTTGGTCAGGGAGGTGACCAAGAACCCGATGGTCACTCTAACAGAGCTCTAGAGTTCCTCTATGGAGATGGGAGAACCTTCCAGAAGGACAACCATCTCTGTAGCACTCCACACCAATCAGGCCTTTATGGTAGAGTGGCCAGACAGAAGCCACTCCTCAGTAAAAGGCACATGACAGCCCGCTTGGAGTTTGCCAAAAGGCACCTAAAGACTCTCAGACCATGAGAAACAAGATTATCTGGTCTGATGACACCAATATGGAACTCTTTGGCCTGAATGGAAGGTTCACCTTCCAACAGGACAATGACCCTAAGCACACAGCCAAGACAACGCAGGAGTGGCTTCGGGACAAGTCTCTGAATGTCCTTGAGTGGCACAGAGAGATTCCGGACTTGAACCCAATCGAATCGATCTGCAGAGAAGAATGGGTGAAACTCCTCAAATACAGGTGCGCCAAGCTTGTAGCATCATACCCAAGAAGACTCAAAGCTGTAATCACTGGTGCTTCAACAAAATACCGAGTAAAGGGTCTGAATACTTATGTAAATGTGATATTTCAGTTTCATTTGCAAAAAAAATGTATCAACCTGTTTTTGCTTTGTCGTTATGGGTTATTGTGTGTAGATTGATGACGGGGGGGAAAAACAATTTAATCCATTTTAGAATAAGGCTGTAACGTAACAAAATGTGGAAAATATCCACGGGTGTATCGCTTTGTGTTTTGCAGAATGACTCTGGTTCTATGTGATTAATGTCTCCTCACTAGTTAGCTGAGGTCTTGCATGGTGATAAGACTCCTGGTTTATAATAGTGAACCAGGATAGTGTAGTCATTAATCAAAGCAGGAGTCCCTGTCCAGTTAACATTAATCAAGGCTGCATTATGATATTCTGATCAGATGATACGAATTAACTACCTGGGCTGTGATGGTTGGCCAAAAAGAAAGTGCGAGCTGAACAGAAAATAAATCAATGTATTAAAAGGAAAGGCAATTCTCTGCACTACTAAAAGGGTTGCTGCTATAATTAAGTATTTTCTGAGCAGCAGAATTAATTAGTTGGATTTTTCTAAAGCTATAGGCTTCAGGATCCGTCCTCAACCTCACAAATGTCTGAAGACTAGGAGGACAATAGGCCTATGTACTGGAGGTACGCAGGCACGCATAAGCACACCTTTCCATAAAAACTGTTGCTACCTAAGCAGGCCTTTCTTGGTTTGGATTTATGCGAACAATGACGACCACTTTGGTTATTGTTTCAGTGGTGTAAAAATGAAATGGAGCGACGAAGGCATTCTTTATAAGGCCCTGGACTTTCATATGCATTACCTGGTGTGGAAAATGCCCTGTGTTAAAAGTGAAGGATTGCTAACAGTGATGATCTAATGTTTGACAAATAACAGTCACTCATGCATCATATTAACAAAGACCTCTAGCTTACCTCTTCAGATCCACCAGGCCTATTTTCTGGGTTCATGCACACTTCTTTGTCTAGCATGTTATTTGGAGATTTATACCGGGAATTTGTTGAATGAGGATTCCAATGTTTGCTATATAAGCTTTTTCCCAACAGGGGGAGTCAAGAACACATTACAGCAGGGGGAGTCAATTACACATTACAGCAGGGGGAGTCCAGAACACATTACAGCAGGGGGAGTCAATTACACATTACAGCAGGGGGAGTCCAGAACACATTACAGCAGGGGGAGTCAATTACACATTACAGCAGGGGGAGTCAATAACACAATACAGCAGGGGGAGTCCAGAACACATTACAGCAGGGGGAGTCCAGAACACATTACAGCAGGGGGAGTCCAGAACACATTACAGCAGGGGGAGTCCAGAACACATTACAGCAGGGGGAGTCCAGAACACATTACAGCAGGGGGAGTCAATTACACATTACAGCAGGGGGAGTCCAGAACACATTACAGCAGGGGGAGTCAATAACACAATACAGCAGGGGGAGTCAATTACACATTACAGCAGGGGGAGTCCAGAACACATTACAGCAGGGGGAGTCCAGAACACATTACAGCAGGGGGAGTCAATTACACATTACAGCAGGGGGAGTCCAGAACACATTACAGCAGGGGGAGTCCAGAACACATTACAGCAGGGGGAGTCCAGAACACATTACAGCAGGGGGAGTCAATAACACATTACAGCAGGGGGAGTCAATAACACAATACAGCAGGGGGAGTCAATTACACATTACAGCAGGGGGAGTCCAGAACACATTACAGCAGTGGGAGTCAATAACACAATACAGCAGGGGGAGTCAATTACACATTACAGCAGGGGGAGTCCAGAACACATTACAGCAGGGGGAGTCCAGAACACATTACAGCAGGGGGAGTCCAGAACACATTACAGCAGGGGGAGTCAATTACACATTACAGCAGGGGGAGTCCAGAACACATTACAGCAGGGGGAGTCAATAACACATTACAGCAGGGGGAGTCCAGAACACATTACAGCAGGGGGAGTCCAGAACACATTACAGCAGGGGGAGTCCAGAACACATTACAGCAGGGGGAGTCCAGAACACATTACAGCAGGGGGAGTCAATTACACATTACAGCAGGGGGAGTCAATTACACATTACAGCAGGGGGAGTCAATTACACATTACAGCAGGGGGAGTCCAGAACACATTACAGCAGTGGGAGTCAATAACACATTACAGCAGGGGGAGTCAATTACACATTACAGCAAGAGGAGTCAATTACACATTACAGCAGTGGGAGTCAATTACACATTACAGCAGGGGGAGTCAATAACAGATTACAGCAGGGGGAGTCAATTACACATTACAGCAGGGGGAGTCAATTACACATTACAGCAGGGGGAGTCCAGAACACATTACAGCAGGGGGAGTCAATAACACATTACAGCAGGGGGAGTCCAGAACACATTACAGCAGGGGGAGTCCAGAACACATTACAGCAGGGGGAGTCAATAACACATTACAGCAGGGGGAGTCCAGAACACATTACAGCAGGGGGAGTCAATAACACATTACAGCAGGGGGAGTCAATAACACATTACAGCAGGGGGAGTCCAGAACACATTACAGAATGGGGAGTCAATAACACATTAAAGCAGGGGGAGTCCAGAACACATTACAGCAGGGGGAGTCAATAACACAATACAGCAGGGGGAGTCCAGAACACATTACAGCAGGGGGAGTCAATAACACATTACAGCAGGGGGAGTCAATAACACATTACAGCAGGGGGAGTCCAGAACACATTACAGCAGGGGGAGTCAATAACACATTACAGCAGGGGGAGTCAATAACACATTACAGCAGGGGGAGTCCAGAACACATTACAGCAGGGGGAGTCAATAACACATTAAAGCAGGGGGAGTCCAGAACACATTACAGCAGGGGGAGTCAATAACACAATACAGCAGGGGGAGTCCAGAACACATTACAGCAGGGGGAGTCAATAACACATTACAGCAGGGGGAGTCCAGAACACATTACAGCAGGGGGAGCCAATAACACATTACAGCAGGGGGAGTCAATAACACATTACAGCAGGGGGAGTCCAGAACACATTACAGCAGGGGGAGTCAATTACACATTACAGCAGGGGGAGTCAATAACACATTACAGCAGGGGGAGTCCAGAACACATTACAGCAGGGGGAGTCCAGAACACATTACAGCAGGGGGAGTCCAGAACACATTACAGCAGGGGGAGTCAATAACACATTACAGCAGGGGGAGTCAATAACACATTACAGCAGGGGGAGTCCAGAACACATTACAGCAGGGGGAGTCCAGAACACATTACAGCAGGGGGAGTCAATAACACAATACAGCAGGGGGAGTCAATTACACATTACAGCAGGGGGAGTCAATAACACATTACAGCAGGGGGAGTCAATAACACATTACAGCAGGGGGAGTCAATAACACATTACAGCAGGGGGAGTCAATAACACATTACAGCAGGGGGAGTCAATAACACATTACAGCAGGGGGAGTCCGGAATTACAAGACCAAGTTGTTTCTTCACAGCAATGATGATTTAAAATGTGAAGGCATTGACATGAATAAATATTTTTGAGGTAAATTTAAAAAAAAAATCTTAGCTACAGAAGGGAACACAAGGAATTAAAACCATCAGAAATATCCTACAATACAGCAGACAGAGGCAACTGTAGTGAAGGTCCTGCTCCCTGCTCTGACCAGGGTGTTTATCGACAAGTCAACCAGTCAATCTCTACTTCTGCGTACTGGCCAATCACCTCCCTAGCCCCATCTCCTTGGGCGTCAGTTGAATTTCTTTAAAGAGTGTGCGAAATGGGCATTTGGTTCGGTCAACAGCGTAGAAGCAGAGATTAAAGAGGAAGAGAGATACCCCACTCACTGAATTTCTCTGGTTCAATGATGGTCCATCTTTGGTGCAACTGTATTAGAACCAGCATCAAAATCCGGTCTAGTTCCTGAATTGGGGATCTTTGTCTCAACAACAGAACAATCGGGATGGTTCCCTGTAGCCCGGTCACCAGACACAGCGTATTCTCTTCTTTATCTTCATGGTCACGATGAAGTGTCCACTGCACCCCCCCCCCCCCCCCCCCCCAAAAAAAAATACAATGCAGCAATTCCACCTTTACACCATCCGGTTCACTAGGCTCGAGTCATCCAGCCTGTCTGGCAGTGTTCCACTCCACAGAGAGATTAGTTGTCCATTGACAATACTTAATGATTTTTTTTTCTGTACTTTGCAATTAGAACAGTTCTCAGAGGAGGACAGTGGATGATGCAGTGTGTAGCCTATTTACAAAGCTATTTGAATCATTGCAAAACACACGTCTTTAGCGTTAACTCGGGGGAAATATTGCTTCGACATTGATCTTGGTAAGAGATGTGTTTGTTCTGTAATAGTAACTGCTGATTTATAAAATAATAAAAAAAGTCAATTAGTGGAGGTCATGCTGCAGATCCATCAGTTTACATGAATACACTGTTTAAGCTTCAGCTTGATCATACAGGGTGTGTGTGTGTGTGTGTGGGTGGGGGGGGGGGGGGGGGGTCTGGAACATTTATAGAGACTGCCACTGGTCTCAGCTTCACAGAGGGAGACAAAGAGAGACAAAGAGAGAGAGAGCGGGAGAGAGCGTGAGAGAAAGAGAGAGAGAGAGAGAGAGCATGTGTGCTTTGTCCTTACATTGTACACATACATTTTATCTGCACATTGCATCACCCCCCCCCCCCCCCCCCTCTTCTCTCTCCTCTCTCCAGTGGGAAGGAGGTTATCCCTAAACTGATTAGAGCAGGTGCAGTCCATTGCAATTCCATTCAGTGTTGCTGTCACAGCGATTCTGTTCCATTGAATTAAGTGGGGGTCAATCCTACAAATCAAGAGATTACACTGAGGAGAAAGAGATGACCAAATGCACTCACACACACACACTTACTCACATACACGCTGTCACACGTGCACACACAGAAATTCACATACATGCTATCCCACGTGCACACACAGAAATTCACATACACGCTGTCACAACCCCTCTTTTACACTGCTGCTACTGTTTATCATATATGCATAGTCACTGTAACTATACATGAATGTACATACTACCTCAATTGGCCCAACCAACCAGTGCCCCCGCACATTGGCTAACCGGGCTATCTGCATTGTGTCCCACCATCCACCACCCCCTCTTTTACGCTACTGCTACTCTCTGTTCATCATATATGCATAGTCACTTTATCTACATGTACATACTACCTCAATCAGCCTGACTAACCGGTGTCTGTATGTAGCCTCACTACTGTATATAGCCTCACTACTTTTATAGCCTGTCTTTTTACTGTTGTTTTATTTCTTTACTTACTTATTGTTCACCTAACACCTTTTTTGCACTATTGGTTAAGTAAGTAAGCATTTCAACTGTAATACCTGTTGTATTCGGCGCACGTGACAAATAAACTTGGATTAGATTTGATACGCGCTGGCACACACTGATTGCGGACTAGAGGAAAAAGAGGATTCATTCATCGACGGGGCCGTAGTGGAGCGGGTCGAGAGTTTCATGTTCCTTGGTGTCCACATCACCAACAAACTATCATGGTCCAAACACACCAAGACAGTCGTGAAGAGGGCACGACAAAACCTATTCCCCCCTCAGGAGAGTGAAAAGATTTGGCATGGGCCCTCAGATCCTCAAAAGGTTCTACAGCTGCACCATCGAGAGCATCACCGCCTGGTGTGGCAACTGCCTCCGCACTACAGAGGATCGGTACCCCCCTGTACATAGTCTTGTTGTATTGTTTATTTTACTGCTGCTCTTTAATGACTTGTTACTTTTATCTCTTATTCTTATCTGTACTTTTTTGAAACTGCATTATTGGCTAGGGGCTCATAAGAAAGTATTTCACTGTCTACTACACCTGTTGTATTCAGCATTTCACTGTCTACTACACCTGTTGTATTCAGCATTTCACTGTCTACTACACCTGTTGTATTCAGCATTTCACTGTCTACTACACCTGTTGTATTCAGCATTTCACTGTCTACTACACCTGTTGTATTCAGCATTTCACTGTCTACTACACCTGTTGTATTCAGCATTTCACTGTCTACTACACCTGTTGTATTCAGCATTTCACTGTCTACTACACCTGTTGTATTCAACATTTCACTGTCTACTACACCTGTTGTATTCAGCATTTCACTGTCTACTACACCTGTTGTATTCAACATTTCACTGTCTACTACACCTGTTGTATTCAACATTTCACTGTCTACTACACCTGTTGTATTCAGCATTTCACTGTCTACTACACCTGTTGTATTCAGCATTTCACTGTCTACTACACCTGTTGTATTCAGCATTTCACTGTCTACTACACCTGTTGTATTCAGCATTTCACTGTCTACTACACCTGTTGTATTCAGCATTTCACTGTCTACTACACCTGTTGTATTCAGCATTTCACTGTCTACTACACCTGTTGTATTCAGCATTTCACTGTCTACTACACCTGTTGTATTCAGCATTTCACTGTCTACTACACCTGTTGTATTCAACATTTCACTGTCTACTACACCTGTTGTATTCAGCATTTCACTGTCTACTTCACCTGTTGTATTCAGCATTTCACTGTCTACTACACCTGTTGTATTCAGCATTTCACTGTCTACTACACCTGTTGTATTCAGCATTTCACTGTCTACTACACCTGTTGTATTCAGCATTTCACTGTCTACTTCACCTGTTGTATTCAGCATTTCACTGTCTACTACACCTGTTGTATTCAGCATTTCACTGTCTACTACACCTGTTGTATTCAGCATTTCACTGTCTACTACACCTGTTGTATTCAACATTTCACTGTCTACTACACCTGTTGTATTCAGCATTTCACTGTCTACTACACCTGTTCTATTCAGCATTTCACTGTCTACTACACCTGTTGTATTCAGCATTTCACTGTCTACTACAACTGTGACTATTTGATTTGATTTTGACATACACGCTGTCACACGTCCACACACACACACACACACAAGCTCTACCTTGCTTGACAGTCCGATCACAGGCATCTAGAGCTGATAATGAGATGTAGTTGTGATTGTGCTGAGCGGGATTGAGTTTGGGGACCTTGGCATTCGTCACACACACACACACACACACACACACACACACACACACACACACACACACACACACACACACACACACACACACACACACACACACACACACACACACACACACACACACACACACACACACGCCCAGTGGCTCAGACTTCCCTTAATTATGGCCTGGCTAATCGATCGCATACGGCTAATCCTATTGCATCCTCTTAAATTCATTTGAGCCAGTGCCACATCTAATGCAGGCACGGTGATTTACATATGTACGTGGGTAATAGTGGGTGTGTGTGTGTGAGCGTGTGTGTGTGTGTGTGGGGGGGTGTGTGTGTGTGAGCATGCGTGTGTGTGTGTGTGTTTCAAAGCTTTTGTCTTAAAGCCAATGCAGTTTCCACAAGGTTTCGTCCAGTTGTTTTTGGACGCTAGTTCAGAGGGAACACATTCTTCAATGTTCTCCTGAGCTTTGCTGTTCCATCTCCTTCCTCAGGGGACTGCAGTGCACATCGCTGCTGTTCCATCTCCTTCCTCAGGGGACTGCAGTGCACATCCCTGTTCCATCTCCTTAATCAGGGGACTGCAGTGCACATCGCTGCTGTTCCATCTCCTTCCTCAGGGGACTGCAGTGCACATCGCTGCTGTTCCATCTCCTTCCTCAGGGGACTGCAGTGCACATCCCTGTTCCATCTCCTTCTTCAGGGGACTGCAGTGCACATCGCTGTTCCATCTCCTTCCTCAGGGGACTGCAGTGCACATCGCTGCTGCTCCATCTCCTTCCTCAGGGGACTGCAGTGCACATCGCTGCTGCTCCATCTCCTTCCTCAGGGGACTGCAGTGCACAACGCTGTTCCATCTCCTTCCTCAGGGGACTGCAGTGCACATCGCTGCTGCTCCATCTCCTTCCTCAGGGGACTGCAGTGCACATCGCTGCTGCTCCATCTCCTTCCTCAGGGGACTGCAGTGCACATTGCTGTTCCATCTCCTTCCTCAGGGGACTGCAGTGCACATCGCTGCTGCTCCATCTCCTTCCTCAGGGGACTGCAGTGCACATCGCTGCTGTTCCATCTCCTTCCTCAGGGGACTGCAGTGCACATCACTGCTGTTCCATCCCCTTCCTCAGGGGACTGCAGTGCACATCGCTGCTGTTCCATCTCCTTCCTCAGGGGACTGCAGTGCACATCGCTGCTGTTCCATCTCCTTCCTCAGGGGACTGCAGTGCACATCGCTGCTGTTCCATCTCCTTCCTCAGGGGACTGCAGTGCACATCGCTGCTGCTCCATCTCCTTCCTCAGGGGACTGCAGTGCACATCGCTGCTGTTCCATCTCCTTCCTCAGGGGACTGCAGTGCACATCGCTGCTGTTCCATCTCCTTCCTCAGGGGACTGCAGTGCACATCGCTGTTCCATCTCCTTCCTCAGGGGACTGCAGTGCACATCGTTGCTGTTCCATCTCCTTCCTCAGGGGACTGCAGTGCACATTGTTGCTGTTCATTCTCTCTCACTCATATCAATTATAGGAGTCGTTCAGACTGTGTATTCGATGATTTCAGTGCTGTGAACTTCAAACACCATTAGGGCTCCCGAGTGGCGCAGCAGTCTAAGGCACTGCATCTCAATGCTAGAGGTGTCACTACAGACCCTGGTTTGAATCCAGGCTGTATCACAACTGGCTGTGATTGGGAGTCCCATAGGGTCGCGCACAATTGGCCCAGTGTCGTCCAGGTTTGGCCGTCATCGTGAATAAGAATTTGTTCTTAACTGACTTGACTAGTTAAATAAAGGTTAAATAATTAAACAAAAATGCTGGGTGTTTTAATGAAGAGTGATACACTAGGTTGATGTGTTTCCTTTCCACTTCCTGTCTCTATATTGTGGTTGGTGTGTAATGTGCTGTGTGTCTTAATGATGAACACAGTGTTGTCTCTGTTTGACTGTGTAACGTCGAGCGCTCGGCACCGGTGTATTGAGTGAGTGGTCGGTGGGGTGATTAGGACACTGTGTGAGATGTAACTGAAACGGTCTGGCTGGCAGAAAAAGCTTTTGGGGCCACAGCCAAATGACTTCAGTACTAAGTGTTTCCAAAATTGCGCTTACCCTCCAACTCCCTCTCTCTCGTGTTGTTTTCCCATCTACGTCACTCACTCTTCCTCTGTCTCCAGTACTGGTTCTATCCACTCCTTTCTGCACAACTCAACATTGCTTATGCACAGGAACCACAACACATTCTGCTCATTATGTTTAAACACATAACAACTATTTAGTCTTAGTATTGTCTTCTGTATTAGGGTGCAAATCATTTGACATATTGCAAAGAACAAATCCCTGCTGCTATGCAGTGAGTTATTGGTCTGAAAACCGCAGGACGATTTATATCCACTAATACAGCCTTCAGAAAGAATACTTGTGCCTCAGTATTTTACCACACAGTACAAAACAGAAGCCGAAGAAATGGCTTTAATAATAATAATGATATTAATAATACATTTGTAGAGCATTTTTAATTTACAGACAAAATGCTCTGACGAAGGCCTTGAGGCCAAAGCTAAATAAAGAGCAGCGTCTGGTTGGGCAGCATCTGGGTAGGGCAGCGTGTGGGTAGGGAGGCATCTGGGTAGGACAGCGTCTGGGTAGGACAGCGTGTGGGTAGGGAAGCGTCTGGGTAGGACAGCGTCTGGGTAGGGAAGCGTCTGGGTAGGACAGCGTCTGGGTAGGGCAGCATCTGGGTAGGGCAGCGTCTGGGTAGGGCAGCGTCTGGGTAGGGAGGCATCTGGGTAGGGAAGCGTCTGGGTAGGACAGCGTGTGGGTAGGGAAGCGTCTGGGTAGGGCAGCGTCTGGGTAGGGAATATCTGGGTAGGGCAGCGTGTGGGTAGGGCAGCGTCTGGGTGGGGCAGCATCTAGGTAGGGCAGCGTGTGGGTAGGGCAGCGTCTGGGTAGGGCAGCATCTGGGTAGGGCAGCATCTGGGTAGGGCAGCATCTGGGTAGGGCAGCGTCTGGGTAGGGAAGCATCTGGGTAGGGAAGCATCTGGGTAGGGCAGCGTGTGGGTAGGGAAGCGTCTTGGTAGGGAAGCGTCTGGGTAGGGCAGCGTCTGGGTAGGGAAGCATGTGGTTAGGGATTCACTCAAATGGCTTCCCTGTAAACCGGTTTCATCCGGATTCGGTTGTGCTGTAACACACGGTCCAATGTAGACAAGCCCACCTGGTGAATGCTATTGAATATTGTATTGTCTGCAATTATGTGGTTCTGGATTTCTCCTAGTCTAATGGTGTTGTTTGCCACCACCATGTTCACACTAGCGGTCTCCTGTTCTGGTGTGAACGGAGTCTTCCACCACGGCCTGGTCATCTCTCAGTTCTGCAGAAGATCCATAAATATGATATTATTGGTTACAGTAAGCTAAAATAATCTATTTTCTTTCAATATGAGATGACATTACTGTAACGTTGGCCAACAATCACTGAGTAAAATAGGCCTACTGATATGTCGGACTACAGTAAACATACCATACATAAAGAGCATAGTGTAGATGGTGGATAACTTACTGCTTGTCATTTCTGAATGTACAGATGATAGATGTAACTGTGTAGCGGCTCAGGTTGAACTCTCTGCCCAGCCTCCCTCATACTCAATCCACGGATGAGCACATGGTCAACCAATGTGACCCTGATCTCATCTGAGACAACTGTCCTTCCTCGTCCTCATCCTCCTCTTCCTCTCACTCCTTCACCTATAGCTCTTGCTTCACCATTGACTTCCATTTTCCTCCAGAACAGGAGAGCTCATCTGTGGAAAAGCACTGATTTCTAATGAACAATTCAACAACTAGTGTTTACACCTGTGATGAGGAGTGGGTGTTGCCAATTGGTGCATAGAGCTTGGCATTGTGATTGGCGTAGCTTTCCAAAGGGACTAAAGATATTTTTAATTGTGAATGTTGTGCCTAATGTAGAGAACTGTGTGTAGTGTTTTGCAAAAAAATGTGATATAGAGTTGAAAACTGAGTGTAAAGCAGGAATCATGCAGACTTGGGGTTTAGGGATTTGGTACATGAGTTTCAGGTTTCGGTGATTGTGTTTCAAGTTCCAATTTTAGTGTGCAAAACAAACAAAAAAAAACGAATCAGATCTATAGTTTGCCCATAACATGACCCATAATTCAGCTGATGATTTGCTCCCCTGAGCAGAGCTCTCACAAAATAAACATTGTGATAATAATGTGAGTGAGCGCTCCACATGAGAGAGATGATGGGAGTTATACAACAGGCTGATTGAGGGATCACCACTCTTTGCAATATGGCCCGAGCTTTTACTGTGAAGCTGTGGTAAACAACGACCCGCGCTGTGAATGCACACTCAAACGCCCCAGACCAGGAAGGAACGTTGGACGTTGACTTTGAGAATAATGTGTCATTAGCTTAGTGCTAACGCAGGGTTGAGGTCCTGGGCTAGCGCTGCACAATTTATTAGATTCCATGCCAGTGATTATTTCAGATTGAAATTGATGTGAACCCTTATTGTTCTGCGCTGTTAAACTGTGCCGAGTGAGTAATGGCGCTGCAGTGGAGAAGGGGGAGGAGTAGAGTGGACAGGATAGCGGGAGACAGAGACGGACAGACAGAGAGAGAGATAGAGGGAGAAACAGAGAGAGAGAGAGAGAGAGAGAGAGAGAGAGAGAGAGAGAGAGAGAGGGAGAAACAAAGAGAGAGAGAGATAGAGGGAGAAATAGAGAGAGATATAGGGAGAAACAGAGAGAGAAAGAGAGAGAGATAGAGGGAGAAATAGAGAGAGATATAGGGAGAAACAGAGAGAGAAAGAGAGAGAGATAGAGGGAGAAACAGAGAGAGAGAGAGAGAGAGAGAGAGAGAGAGAGGGAGGGAGAAACAAAGAGAGAGAGAGATAGAGGGAGAAATAGAGAGAGATATAAGGAGAAACAGAGAGAGAAAGAGAGAGAGAGAGAGGGAGAAACAGAGAGAGAGAGAGAGATGGGGAGAGAGAGAGAGGGAGAAACAGAGAGAGAGAGAGATTGAGGGGGAGAAACAGAGAGAGAGAGAGAGAGAGAGAGAGAGAGAGGGAGAAAACAGAGAGAGAAAGAGATTGAGGGGGAGAAACAGAGAGAGAGAGAGAGAGAGTGAGGGAGAAAACAGAGAGAGAGAGATTGAGGGAGAAACAGAGAGAGAGAGAGAGAGGGGGAGAAACAGAGAGAGAGAGAGAGAGAGAGAGAGAAAGAGAGGGAGAAACATAGAGAGAGAGATAGAGGGAGAAACATAGAGAGGGAGAGAGAGAGAGAGAGAGAGAGAGAGAGAGAGAGAGAGAAAGAGAGAGAGAGAGAGAGGGAGAAACAGAGAGAGCGAGAGAGAGAGAGAGAGAGAGAGGGAGAAACAGAGAGAGCTCACAGCCAGCAGATGGTTACGGTAGAGCAGCCAGGACACAGCTAGCTAGCTAACATCACTGTGATTGTGGAACTCCTCAAAGGCTTTGGGAATGTGGTATAGACCCCTTATGTAATGTTTTTCTGTTAGTTTTGCTGGGTGGTTAATTAACGTGTGACGGTTTGTTAGCTATTTTCAGTGTGAGTGTTATTAAATTGTTTGTCTGGGTGACAGAACAAGATAGGTGTGTGTTTGAGTAAATGTCTGGGTGTGTGAATGACTGGGTGTCTGGGTGTGTAAATGACTGGGTGTCTGGGTGTGTGAATGACTGGGTGTCTGGGCGTGTGAATGACTGGGTGTCTGGGTGGGTGAATGACTGGGTGTCTGGGTGGGTGAATGACTGGGTGTCTGGGTGGGTGAATGACTGGGTGTTTGGGTGTGTGAATGACTGGGTGTCTGGGTGGGTGAATGACTGGGTGTCTGGGTGGGTGAATGACTGGGTGTCTGGGTGTGTGAATGACTGGGTGTCTGGGTGTGTGAATGACTGGGTGTCTGGGTGGGTGAATGACTGGGTGTCTGGGTGTGTGAATGACTGGGTGTCTGGGTGTGTGAATGACTGGGTGTCTGGGTGGGTGAATGACTGGGTGTCTGGGTGGGTGAATGACTGGGTGTCTGGGTGTGTGAATGACTGGGTGTCTGGGTGTGTGAATGACTGGGTGTCTGGGTGGATGAATGACTGGGTGTCTTGGTGGGTGAATGACTGGGTGTCTGGGTGTGTGAATGACTGGGTGTCTGGGTGTGTGAATGACTGGGTGTCTGGGTGGGTGAATGACTGGGTGTTTGGGTGTGTGAATGACTGGGTGTCTGGGTGGGTGAATGACTGGGTGTCTGGGTGGGTGAATGACTGGGTGTCTGGGTGGGTGAATGACTGGGTGTCTGGGTGTGTGAATGACTGGGTGTCTGGGTGGGTGAATGACTGGGTGTCTGGGTGTGTGAATGACTGGGTGTCTGGGTGTGTGAATGTTAAATCAAAATCAAATCAAATGTTATTGGTCACATCCATATATTTAGCGGATGTGTTTGCGGGTGTAGCAAAATGATAATGTTCCTAGATCCAGCTGTGCAGTAATTCTAACAATTCACAACAATACACACAAATGTACAGTAAAATAATGGAATTTAAAAATATGTAAATATTAGGATGAGCAATGTCGGTGTCATTGACTAATTTAGTCAATTAGAATACAGTATTTACATATGAAATCTGTAAAGCAGTATGTAAACATTAACAGTTTGTTCAATTGCTAACGAGCATCAGTCAATACTGAATCCACTTTTTCAAAATTCTTCACACAGTCTGCATTACCCAACATGCATCTTGACCAAACAGTTAATCTCACCTCCAAAACTCACTCAAACCACCATAACACTTCATATATGTCTCAAAATAAGCTTGTTGGACCAGAACACTGGCAACAATTCTCGCTCAGAAAGCATAACATTGTCACTCATACACACCGACCTAAAAAACACTAACAGGGAGCATTACATAAATTAACTTTTCTCTTTGAGGTTTGAATGATTTTTCACATGAATCAGTATTTCATTATAGAATAAGAATAACATATTTTCACTTTATTGACTGTACTGAAGTATATGTAACAAGAATGAATCAGAAATGCAGCAGTTTGCTTCAATAGCCTTGATTTTTTTTCTATATCTTTGCATATAGTAGTTTACTTGTGAAAAATAAAAAGTTGAAACAAAAAAACGAATTCCTGAAATTCCTGGACTGCAATAATAACTACAAAAGGTATAGTATAATCACTCATACTGTCCAGTACTGTGAGGGTTCTAGTTCTCATCAACATGTCTAGTATAATCACTCATACTGTACAGTACTGTGAGGGTTCTAGTTCTCATCAACATGTATAGTATAATCACTCATACTGTCCACTACTGTGAGGGTTCTAGTTCTCATCAACATGTATAGTATAATCACTCATACTGTCCAGTACTGTGAGGGTTCTAGTTCTCATCAACATGTATAGTATAATCACTCATACTTTAGAGCACTGTGAGGGTTCTAGTTCTCATCAACATGTATAGTATAATCACTCATACTGTCCAGTACTGTGAGGGTTCTAGTTCTCATCAACATGTCTAGTATAATCACTCATACTGTACGGTACTGTGAGGGTTCTAGTTCTCATCAACATGTCTAGTATAATCACTCATACTGTCCAGTACTGTGAGGGTTCTAGTTCTCATCAACATGTATAGTATAATCACTCATACTGTCCAGTACTGTGAGGGTTCTAGTTCTCATCAACATGTATAGTATAATCACTCATACTGTCCACTACTGTGAGGGTTCTAGTTCTCATCAACATGTCTAGTATAATCACTCATACTGTCCAGTACTGTGAGGGTTCTAGTTCTCATCAACATGTATAGTATAATCACTCATACTGTCCAGTACTGTGAGGGTTCTAGTTCTCATCAACATGTCTAGTATAATCACTCATACTGTCCAGTACTGTGAGGGTTCTAGTTCTCATCAACATGTCTAGTATAATCACTCATACTGTCCAGTACTGTGAGGGTTCTAGTTCTCATCAACATGTATAGTATAATCACTCATACTGTCCAGTAATGTGAGGGTTCTAGTTCTCATCAACATGTATAGTATAATCACTCATACTGTCCAGTACTGTGAGGGTTCTAGTTCTCATCAACATGTATAGTATAATCACTCATACTGTCCAGTACTGTGAGGGTTCTAGTTCTCATCAACATGTGTAGTATAATCACTCATACTGTCCAGTACTGTGAGGGTTCTAGTTCTCATCAACATGTCTAGTATAATCACTCATACTGTCCAGTACTGTGAGGGTTCTAGTTCTCATCAACATGTCTAGTATAATCACTCATACTGTACGGTACTGTGAGGGTTCTAGTTCTCATCAACATGTATAGTATAATCACTCATACTGTCCAGTACTGTGAGGGTTCTAGTTCTCATCAACATGTATAGTATAATCACTCATACTGTACGGTACTGTGAGGGTTCTAGTTCTCATCAACATGTCTAGTATAATCACTCATACTGTCCAGTACTGTGAGGGTTCTAGTTCTCATCAACATGTCTAGTATAATCACTCATACTGTACAGTACTGTGAGGGTTCTAGTTCTCATCAACATGTCTAGTATAATCACTCATACTGTCCAGTATTGTGAGGGTTCTAGTTCTCATCAACATGTCTAGTATAATCACTCATACTGTACAGTACTGTGAGGGTTCTAGTTCTCATCAACATGTCTAGTATAATCACTCATACTGTCCAGTACTGTGAGGGTTCTAGTTCTCATCAACATGTATAGTATAATCACTCATACTGTCCAGTACTGTGAGGGTTCTAGTTCTCATCAACATGTATAGTATAATCACTCATACTGTCCGCTACTGTGAGGGTTCTAGTTCTCATCAACATGTATAGTATAATCACTCATACTGTCCAGTACTGTGAGGGTTCTAGTTCTCATCAACATGTCTAGTATAATCACTCATACTGTACGGTACTGTGAGGGTTCTAGTTCTCATCAACATGTATAGTATAATCACTCATACTGTCCAGTACTGTGAGGGTTCTAGTTCTCATCAACATGTATAGTATAATCACTCATACTGTCCAGTACTGTGAGGGTTCTAGTTCTCATCAACATGTGTAGTATAATCACTCATACTGTCCAGTACTGTGAGGGTTCTAGTTCTCATCAACATGTCTAGTATAATCACTCATACTGTCCAGTACTGTGAGGGTTCTAGTTCTCATCAACATGTCTAGTATAATCACTCATACTGTACGGTACTGTGAGGGTTCTAGTTCTCATCAACATGTATAGTATAATCACTCATACTGTCCAGTACTGTGAGGGTTCTAGTTCTCATCAACATGTATAGTATAATCACTCATACTGTACGGTACTGTGAGGGTTCTAGTTCTCATCAACATGTCTAGTATAATCACTCATACTGTCCAGTACTGTGAGGGTTCTAGTTCTCATCAACATGTCTAGTATAATCACTCATACTGTACAGTACTGTGAGGGTTCTAGTTCTCATCAACATGTCTAGTATAATCACTCATACTGTCCAGTACTGTGAGGGTTCTAGTTCTCATCAACATGTCTAGTATAATCACTCATACTGTACAGTACTGTGAGGGTTCTAGTTCTCATCAACATGTCTAGTATAATCACTCATACTGTCCAGTACTGTGAGGGTTCTAGTTCTCATCAACATGTATAGTATAATCACTCATACTGTCCAGTACTGTGAGGGTTCTAGTTCTCATCAACATGTATAGTATAATCACTCATACTGTCCGCTACTGTGAGGGTTCTAGTTCTCATCAACATGTATAGTATAATCACTCATACTGTCCAGTACTGTGAGGGTTCTAGTTCTCATCAACATGTCTAGTATAATCACTCATACTGTACGGTACTGTGAGGGTTCTAGTTCTCATCAACATGTCTAGTATAATCACTCATACTGTCCAGTACTGTGAGGGTTCTAGTTCTCATCAACATGTATAGTATAATCACTCATACTGTCCAGTACTGTGAGGGTTCTAGTTCTCATCAACATGTATAGTATAATCACTCATACTGTCCACTACTGTGAGGGTTCTAGTTCTCATCAACATGTCTAGTATAATCACTCATACTGTCCAGTACTGTGAGGGTTCTAGTTCTCATCAACATGTTTAGTATAATCACTCATACTGTCCAGTACTGTGAGGGTTCTAGTTCTCATCAACATGTCTAGTATAATCACTCATACTGTCCAGTACTGTGAGGGTTCTAGTTCTCATCAACATGTCTAGTATAATCACTCATACTGTCCAGTACTGTGAGGGTTCTAGTTCTCATCAACATGTATAGTATAATCACTCATACTGTCCAGTAATGTGAGGGTTCTAGTTCTCATCAACATGTATAGTATAATCACTCATACTGTCCAGTACTGTGAGGGTTCTAGTTCTCATCAACATGTATAGTATAATCACTCATACTGTCCAGTACTGTGAGGGTTCTAGTTCTCATCAACATGTCTAGTATAATCACTCATACTGTCCAGTACTGTGAGGGTTCTAGTTCTCATCAACATGTATAGTATAATCACTCATACTGTCCAGTAATGTGAGGGTTCTAGTTCTCATCAACATGTATAGTATAATCACTCATACTGTCCAGTACTGTGAGGGTTCTAGTTCTCATCAACATGTATAGTATAATCACTCATACTGTCCAGTACTGTGAGGGTTCTAGTTCTCATCAACATGTGTAGTATAATCACTCATACTGTCCAGTACTGTGAGGGTTCTAGTTCTCATCAACATGTCTAGTATAATCACTCATACTGTCCAGTACTGTGAGAGTTCTAATTCTCATCAACATGTCTAGTATAATCACTCATACTGTACGGTACTGTGAGGGTTCTAGTTCTCATCAACATGTATAGTATAATCACTCATACTGTCCAGTACTGTGAGGGTTCTAGTTCTCATCAACATGTATAGTATAATCACTCATACTGTACGGTACTGTGAGGGTTCTAGTTCTCATCAACATGTCTAGTATAATCACTCATACTGTCCAGTACTGTGAGGGTTCTAGTTCTCATCAACATGTCTAGTATAATCACTCATACTGTACAGTACTGTGAGGGTTCTAGTTCTCATCAACATGTCTAGTATAATCACTCATACTGTCCAGTACTGTGAGGGTTCTAGTTCTCATCAACATGTCTAGTATAATCACTCATACTGTACAGTACTGTGAGGGTTCTAGTTCTCATCAACATGTCTAGTATAATCACTCATACTGTCCAGTACTGTGAGGGTTCTAGTTCTCATCAACATGTATAGTATAATCACTCATACTGTCCAGTACTGTGAGGGTTCTAGTTCTCATCAACATGTATAGTATAATCACTCATACTGTCCGCTACTGTGAGGGTTCTAGTTCTCATCAACATGTATAGTATAATCACTCATACTTTAGAGCACTGTGAGGGTTCTAGTTCTCATCAACATGTATAGTATATTCACTCATACTGTCCAGTACTGTGAGGGTTCTAGTTCTCATCAACATGTATAGTATAATCACTCATACTGTCCAGTACTGTGAGGGTTCTAGTTCTCATCAACATGTATAGTATAATCGCTCATACTGTACAGTACTGTGAGGGTTCTAGTTCTCATCAACATGTATAGTATAATCACTCATACTGTCCAGTACTGTGAGGGTTCTAGTTCTCATCAACATGTATAGTATAATCACTCATACTGTACGGTACTGTGAGGGTTCTAGTTCTCATCAACATGTCTAGTATAATCACTCATACTGTCCAGTACTGTGAGGGTTCTAGTTCTCATAAACATGTCTAGTATAATCACTCATACTGTACAGTACTGTGAGGGTTCTAGTTCTCATCAACATGTCTAGTATAATCACTCATACTGTCCAGTACTGTGAGGGTTCTAGTTCTCATCAACATGTATAATATAATCACTCGTACTGTCCAGTACTGTGAGGGTTCTAGTTCTCATCAACATGTATAGTATAATCGCTCATACTGTACAGTACTGTGAGGGTTCTAGTTCTCATCAACATGTCTAGTATAATCACTCATACTGTCCAGTACTGTGAGGGTTCTAGTTCTCATCAACATGTCTAGTATAATCACTCATACTGTACGGTACTGTGAGGGTTCTAGTTCTCATCAACATGTATAGTATAATCACTCATACTGTCCAGTACTGTGAGGGTTCTAGTTCTCATCAACATGTATAGTATAATCACTCATACTGTACGGTACTGTGAGGGTTCTAGTTCTCATCAACATGTCTAGTATAATCACTCATACTGTCCAGTACTGTGAGGGTTCTAGTTCTCATCAACATGTCTAGTATAATCACTCATACTGTACAGTACTGTGAGGGTTCTAGTTCTCATCAACATGTCTAGTATAATCACTCATACTGTCCAGTACTGTGAGGGTTCTAGTTCTCATCAACATGTCTAGTATAATCACTCATACTGTACAGTACTGTGAGGGTTCTAGTTCTCATCAACATGTCTAGTATAATCACTCATACTGTCCAGTACTGTGAGGGTTCTAGTTCTCATCAACATGTATAGTATAATCACTCATACTGTCCAGTACTGTGAGGGTTCTAGTTCTCATCAACATGTATAGTATAATCACTCATACTGTCCGCTACTGTGAGGGTTCTAGTTCTCATCAACATGTATAGTATAATCACTCATACTGTCCAGTACTGTGAGGGTTCTAGTTCTCATCAACATGTCTAGTATAATCACTCATACTGTACGGTACTGTGAGGGTTCTAGTTCTCATCAACATGTCTAGTATAATCACTCATACTGTCCAGTACTGTGAGGGTTCTAGTTCTCATCAACATGTATAGTATAATCACTCATACTGTCCAGTACTGTGAGGGTTCTAGTTCTCATCAACATGTATAGTATAATCACTCATACTGTCCACTACTGTGAGGGTTCTAGTTCTCATCAACATGTCTAGTATAATCACTCATACTGTCCAGTACTGTGAGGGTTCTAGTTCTCATCAACATGTTTAGTATAATCACTCATACTGTCCAGTACTGTGAGGGTTCTAGTTCTCATCAACATGTCTAGTATAATCACTCATACTGTCCAGTACTGTGAGGGTTCTAGTTCTCATCAACATGTCTAGTATAATCACTCATACTGTCCAGTACTGTGAGGGTTCTAGTTCTCATCAACATGTATAGTATAATCACTCATACTGTCCAGTAATGTGAGGGTTCTAGTTCTCATCAACATGTATAGTATAATCACTCATACTGTCCAGTACTGTGAGGGTTCTAGTTCTCATCAACATGTATAGTATAATCACTCATACTGTCCAGTACTGTGAGGGTTCTAGTTCTCATCAACATGTCTAGTATAATCACTCATACTGTCCAGTACTGTGAGGGTTCTAGTTCTCATCAACATGTATAGTATAATCACTCATACTGTCCAGTAATGTGAGGGTTCTAGTTCTCATCAACATGTATAGTATAATCACTCATACTGTCCAGTACTGTGAGGGTTCTAGTTCTCATCAACATGTATAGTATAATCACTCATACTGTCCAGTACTGTGAGGGTTCTAGTTCTCATCAACATGTGTAGTATAATCACTCATACTGTCCAGTACTGTGAGGGTTCTAGTTCTCATCAACATGTCTAGTATAATCACTCATACTGTCCAGTACTGTGAGAGTTCTAATTCTCATCAACATGTCTAGTATAATCACTCATACTGTACGGTACTGTGAGGGTTCTAGTTCTCATCAACATGTATAGTATAATCACTCATACTGTCCAGTACTGTGAGGGTTCTAGTTCTCATCAACATGTATAGTATAATCACTCATACTGTACGGTACTGTGAGGGTTCTAGTTCTCATCAACATGTCTAGTATAATCACTCATACTGTCCAGTACTGTGAGGGTTCTAGTTCTCATCAACATGTCTAGTATAATCACTCATACTGTACAGTACTGTGAGGGTTCTAGTTCTCATCAACATGTCTAGTATAATCACTCATACTGTCCAGTACTGTGAGGGTTCTAGTTCTCATCAACATGTCTAGTATAATCACTCATACTGTACAGTACTGTGAGGGTTCTAGTTCTCATCAACATGTCTAGTATAATCACTCATACTGTCCAGTACTGTGAGGGTTCTAGTTCTCATCAACATGTATAGTATAATCACTCATACTGTCCAGTACTGTGAGGGTTCTAGTTCTCATCAACATGTATAGTATAATCACTCATACTGTCCGCTACTGTGAGGGTTCTAGTTCTCATCAACATGTATAGTATAATCACTCATACTTTAGAGCACTGTGAGGGTTCTAGTTCTCATCAACATGTATAGTATATTCACTCATACTGTCCAGTACTGTGAGGGTTCTAGTTCTCATCAACATGTATAGTATAATCACTCATACTGTCCAGTACTGTGAGGGTTCTAGTTCTCATCAACATGTATAGTATAATCGCTCATACTGTACAGTACTGTGAGGGTTCTAGTTCTCATCAACATGTATAGTATAATCACTCATACTGTCCAGTACTGTGAGGGTTCTAGTTCTCATCAACATGTATAGTATAATCACTCATACTGTACGGTACTGTGAGGGTTCTAGTTCTCATCAACATGTCTAGTATAATCACTCATACTGTCCAGTACTGTGAGGGTTCTAGTTCTCATAAACATGTCTAGTATAATCACTCATACTGTACAGTACTGTGAGGGTTCTAGTTCTCATCAACATGTCTAGTATAATCACTCATACTGTCCAGTACTGTGAGGGTTCTAGTTCTCATCAACATGTATAATATAATCACTCGTACTGTCCAGTACTGTGAGGGTTATAGTTCTCATCAACATGTATAGTATAATCACTCATACTTTAGAGCACTGTGAGGGTTCTAGTTCTCATCAACATGTCTAGTATAATCACTCATACTGTCCAGTACTGTGAGGGTTCTAGTTCTCATCAACATGTCTAGTATAATCACTCATACTGTACAGTACTGTGAGGGTTCTAGTTCTCATCAACATGTCTAGTATAATCACTCATACTGTCCAGTACTGTGAGGGTTCTAGTTCTCATCAACATGTCTAGTATAATCACTCATACTGTACAGTACTGTGAGGGTTCTAGTTCTCATCAACATGTCTAGTATAATCACTCATACTGTCCAGTACTGTGAGGGTTCTAGTTCTCATCAACATGTATAGTATAATCACTCATACTGTCCAGTACTGTGAGGGTTCTAGTTCTCATCAACATGTATAGTATAATCACTCATACTGTCCGCTACTGTGAGGGTTCTAGTTCTCATCAACATGTATAGTATAATCACTCATACTTTAGAGCACTGTGAGGGTTCTAGTTCTCATCAACATGTATAGTATAATCACTCATACTGTCCAGTACTGTGAGGGTTCTAGTTCTCATCAACATGTCTAGTATAATCACTCATACTGTACGGTACTGTGAGGGTTCTAGTTCTCATCAACATGTATAGTATAATCACTCATACTGTCCAGTACTGTGAGGGTTCTAGTTCTCATCAACATGTATAGTATAATCACTCATACTGTCCAGTACTGTGAGGGTTCTAGTTCTCATCAACATGTGTAGTATAATCACTCATACTGTCCAGTACTGTGAGGGTTCTAGTTCTCATCAACATGTCTAGTATAATCACTCATACTGTCCAGTACTGTGAGGGTTCTAGTTCTCATCAACATGTCTAGTATAATCACTCATACTGTACGGTACTGTGAGGGTTCTAGTTCTCATCAACATGTATAGTATAATCACTCATACTGTCCAGTACTGTGAGGGTTCTAGTTCTCATCAACATGTATAGTATAATCACTCATACTGTACGGTACTGTGAGGGTTCTAGTTCTCATCAACATGTCTAGTATAATCACTCATACTGTCCAGTACTGTGAGGGTTCTAGTTCTCATCAACATGTCTAGTATAATCACTCATACTGTACAGTACTGTGAGGGTTCTAGTTCTCATCAACATGTCTAGTATAATCACTCATACTGTCCAGTACTGTGAGGGTTCTAGTTCTCATCAACATGTCTAGTATAATCACTCATACTGTACAGTACTGTGAGGGTTCTAGTTCTCATCAACATGTCTAGTATAATCACTCATACTGTCCAGTACTGTGAGGGTTCTAGTTCTCATCAACATGTATAGTATAATCACTCATACTGTCCAGTACTGTGAGGGTTCTAGTTCTCATCAACATGTATAGTATAATCACTCATACTGTCCGCTACTGTGAGGGTTCTAGTTCTCATCAACATGTATAGTATAATCACTCATACTGTCCAGTACTGTGAGGGTTCTAGTTCTCATCAACATGTCTAGTATAATCACTCATACTGTACGGTACTGTGAGGGTTCTAGTTCTCATCAACATGTCTAGTATAATCACTCATACTGTCCAGTACTGTGAGGGTTCTAGTTCTCATCAACATGTATAGTATAATCACTCATACTGTCCAGTACTGTGAGGGTTCTAGTTCTCATCAACATGTATAGTATAATCACTCATACTGTCCACTACTGTGAGGGTTCTAGTTCTCATCAACATGTCTAGTATAATCACTCATACTGTCCAGTACTGTGAGGGTTCTAGTTCTCATCAACATGTTTAGTATAATCACTCATACTGTCCAGTACTGTGAGGGTTCTAGTTCTCATCAACATGTCTAGTATAATCACTCATACTGTCCAGTACTGTGAGGGTTCTAGTTCTCATCAACATGTCTAGTATAATCACTCATACTGTCCAGTACTGTGAGGGTTCTAGTTCTCATCAACATGTATAGTATAATCACTCATACTGTCCAGTAATGTGAGGGTTCTAGTTCTCATCAACATGTATAGTATAATCACGCATACTGTCCAGTACTGTGAGGGTTCTAGTTCTCATCAACATGTATAGTATAATCACTCATACTGTCCAGTACTGTGAGGGTTCTAGTTCTCATCAACATGTCTAGTATAATCACTCATACTGTCCAGTACTGTGAGGGTTCTAGTTCTCATCAACATGTATAGTATAATCACTCATACTGTCCAGTAATGTGAGGGTTCTAGTTCTCATCAACATGTATAGTATAATCACTCATACTGTCCAGTACTGTGAGGGTTCTAGTTCTCATCAACATGTATAGTATAATCACTCATACTGTCCAGTACTGTGAGGGTTCTAGTTCTCATCAACATGTGTAGTATAATCACTCATACTGTCCAGTACTGTGAGGGTTCTAGTTCTCATCAACATGTCTAGTATAATCACTCATACTGTCCAGTACTGTGAGAGTTCTAATTCTCATCAACATGTCTAGTATAATCACTCATACTGTACGGTACTGTGAGGGTTCTAGTTCTCATCAACATGTATAGTATAATCACTCATACTGTCCAGTACTGTGAGGGTTCTAGTTCTCATCAACATGTATAGTATAATCACTCATACTGTACGGTACTGTGAGGGTTCTAGTTCTCATCAACATGTCTAGTATAATCACTCATACTGTCCAGTACTGTGAGGGTTCTAGTTCTCATCAACATGTCTAGTATAATCACTCATACTGTACAGTACTGTGAGGGTTCTAGTTCTCATCAACATGTCTAGTATAATCACTCATACTGTCCAGTACTGTGAGGGTTCTAGTTCTCATCAACATGTCTAGTATAATCACTCATACTGTACAGTACTGTGAGGGTTCTAGTTCTCATCAACATGTCTAGTATAATCACTCATACTGTCCAGTACTGTGAGGGTTCTAGTTCTCATCAACATGTATAGTATAATCACTCATACTGTCCAGTACTGTGAGGGTTCTAGTTCTCATCAACATGTATAGTATAATCACTCATACTGTCCGCTACTGTGAGGGTTCTAGTTCTCATCAACATGTATAGTATAATCACTCATACTTTAGAGCACTGTGAGGGTTCTAGTTCTCATCAACATGTATAGTATAATCACTCATACTGTCCAGTACTGTGAGGGTTCTAGTTCTCATCAACATGTATAGTATAATCACTCATACTGTCCAGTACTGTGAGGGTTCTAGTTCTCATCAACATGTATAGTATAATCGCTCATACTGTACAGTACTGTGAGGGTTCTAGTTCTCATCAACATGTATAGTATAATCACTCATACTGTCCAGTACTGTGAGGGTTCTAGTTCTCATCAACATGTATAGTATAATCACTCATACTGTACGGTACTGTGAGGGTTCTAGTTCTCATCAACATGTCTAGTATAATCACTCATACTGTCCAGTACTGTGAGGGTTCTAGTTCTCATAAACATGTCTAGTATAATCACTCATACTGTACAGTACTGTGAGGGTTCTAGTTCTCATCAACATGTCTAGTATAATCACTCATACTGTCCAGTACTGTGAGGGTTCTAGTTCTCATCAACATGTATAATATAATCACTCGTACTGTCCAGTACTGTGAGGGTTATAGTTCTCATCAACATGTATAGTATAATCACTCATACTTTAGAGCACTGTGAGGGTTCTAGTTCTCATCAACATGTCTAGTATAATCACTCATACTGTCCAGTACTGTGAGGGTTCTAGTTCTCATCAACATGTCTAGTATAATCACTCATACTGTACAGTACTGTGAGGGTTCTAGTTCTCATCAACATGTCTAGTATAATCACTCATACTGTCCAGTACTGTGAGGGTTCTAGTTCTCATCAACATGTCTAGTATAATCACTCATACTGTACAGTACTGTGAGGGTTCTAGTTCTCATCAACATGTCTAGTATAATCACTCATACTGTCCAGTACTGTGAGGGTTCTAGTTCTCATCAACATGTATAGTATAATCACTCATACTGTCCAGTACTGTGAGGGTTCTAGTTCTCATCAACATGTATAGTATAATCACTCATACTGTCCGCTACTGTGAGGGTTCTAGTTCTCATCAACATGTATAGTATAATCACTCATACTTTAGAGCACTGTGAGGGTTCTAGTTCTCATCAACATGTATAGTATAATCACTCATACTGTCCAGTACTGTGAGGGTTCTAGTTCTCATCAACATGTCTAGTATAATCACTCATACTGTCCAGTACTGTGAGGGTTCTAGTTCTCATCAACATGTATAGTATAATCACTCATACTGTCCAGTACTGTGAGGGTTCTAGTTCTCATCAACATGTATAGTATAATCATTCATACTGTCCAGTACTGTGAGGGTTCTAGTTCTCATCAACATGTATAGTATAATCACTCATACTGTCCAGTACTGTGAGGGTTCTAGTTCTCATCAACATGTATAGTATAATCACTCATACTGTCCACTACTGTGAGGGTTCTAGTTCTCATCAACATGTCTAGTATAATCACTCATACTGTCCAGTACTGTGAGGGTTCTAGTTCTCATCAACATGTATAGTATAATCAATCATACTGTCCAGTACTGTGGGGGTTCTAGTACTCATCAACATGTCTAGTATAATCACTCATACTGTCCAGTACTGTGAGGGTTCTAGTTCTCATCAACATGTCTAGTATAATCACTCATACTGTCCAGTACTGTGAGGGTTCTAGTTCTCATCAACATGTATAGTATAATCACTCATACTGTCCAGTAATGTGAGGGTTCTAGTTCTCATCAACATGTATAGTATAATCACTCATACTGTCCAGTACTGTGAGGGTTCTAGTTCTCATCAACATGTATAGTATAATCACTCATACTGTCCAGTACTGTGAGGGTTCTAGTTCTCATCAACATGTGTAGTATAATCACTCATACTGTCCAGTACTGTGAGGGTTCTAGTTCTCATCAACATGTCTAGTATAATCACTCATACTGTCCAGTACTGTGAGGGTTCTAGTTCTCATCAACATGTCTAGTATAATCACTCATACTGTCCAGTACTGTGAGGGTTCTAGTTCTCATCAACATGTATAGTATAATCACTCATACTGTCCAGTACTGTGAGGGTTCTAGTTCTCATCAACATGTATAGTATAATCACTCATACTGTCCAGTACTGTGAGGGTTCTAGTTCTCATCAACATGTATAGTATAATCACTCATACTGTCCAGTACTGTGAGGGTTCTAGTTCTCATCAACATGTCTAGTATAATCACTCATACTGTACAGTACTGTGAGGGTTCTAGTTCTCATCAACATGTCTAGTATAATCACTCATACTGTCCAGTACTGTGAGGGTTCTAGTTCTCATCAACATGTCTAGTATAATCACTCATACTGTACAGTACTGTGAGGGTTCTAGTTCTCATCAACATGTCTAGTATAATCACTCATACTGTCCAGTACTGTGAGGGTTCTAGTTCTCATCAACATGTATAGTATAATCACTCATACTGTCCAGTACTGTGAGGGTTCTAGTTCTCATCAACATGTATAGTATAATCACTCATACTGTCCGCTACTGTGAGGGTTCTAGTTCTCATCAACATGTATAGTATAATCACTCATACTTTAGAGCACTGTGAGGGTTCTAGTTCTCATCAACATGTATAGTATAATCACTCATACTGTCCAGTACTGTGAGGGTTCTAGTTCTCATCAACATGTATAGTATAATCACTCATACTGTCCAGTACTGTGAGGGTTCTAGTTCTCATCAACATGTATAGTATAATCACTCATACTGTACAGTACTGTGAGGGTTCTAGTTCTCATCAACATGCATAGTATAATCACTCATACTGTCCAGTACTGTGAGGGTTCTAGTTCTCATCAACATGTATAGTATAATCACTCATACTGTACGGTACTGTGAGGGTTCTAGTTCTCATCAACATGTGTAGTATAATCACTCATACTGTCCAGTACTGTGAGGGTTCTAGTTCTCATCAACATGTCTAGTATAATCACTCATACTGTACAGTACTGTGAGGGTTCTAGTTCTCATCAACATGTCTAGTATAATCACTCATACTGTCCAGTACTGTGAGGGTTCTAGTTCTCATCAACATGTATAATATAATCACTCGTACTGTCCAGTACTGTGAGGGTTATAGTTCTCATCAACATGTATAGTATAATCACTCATACTTTAGAGCACTGTGAGGGTTCTAGTTCTCATCAACATGTCTAGTATAATCACTCATACTGTACAGTACTGTGAGGGTTCTAGTTCTCATCAACATGTATAATATAATCACTCATACTGTCCAGTACTGTGAGGGTTCTAGTTCTCATCAACATGTATAGTATAATCACTCATACTGTAGAGCACTGTGAGGGTTCTAGTTCTCATCAACATGTATAATATAATCACTCATACTGTCCAGTACTGTGAGGGTTCTAGTTCTCATCAACATGTATAGTATAATCACTCATACTGTCCAGTACTGTGAGGGTTCTAGTTCTCATCAACATGTATAGTATAATCACTCATACTGTACGGTACTGTGAGGGTTCTAGTTCTCATCAACATGTCTAGTATAATCACTCATACTGTCCAGTACTGTGAGGGTTCTAGTTCTCATCAACATGTCTAGTATAATCACTCATACTGTACAGTACTGTGAGGGTTCTAGTTCTCATCAACATGTCTAGTATAATCACTCATACTGTCCAGTACTGTGAGGGTTCTAGTTCTCATCAACATGTATAATATAATCACTCGTACTGTCCAGTACTGTGAGGGTTATAGTTCTCATCAACATGTATAGTATAATCACTCATACTTTAGAGCACTGTGAGGGTTCTAGTTCTCATCAACATGTCTAGTATAATCACTCATACTGTCCAGTACTGTGAGGGTTCTAGTTCTCATCAACATGTCTAGTATAATCACTCATACTGTACAGTACTGTGAGGGTTCTAGTTCTCATCAACATGTCTAGTATAATCACTCATACTGTCCAGTACTGTGAGGGTTCTAGTTCTCATCAACATGTCTAGTATAATCACTCATACTGTACAGTACTGTGAGGGTTCTAGTTCTCATCAACATGTCTAGTATAATCACTCATACTGTCCAGTACTGTGAGGGTTCTAGTTCTCATCAACATGTATAGTATAATCACTCATACTGTCCAGTACTGTGAGGGTTCTAGTTCTCATCAACATGTATAGTATAATCACTCATACTGTCCGCTACTGTGAGGGTTCTAGTTCTCATCAACATGTATAGTATAATCACTCATACTTTAGAGCACTGTGAGGGTTCTAGTTCTCATCAACATGTATAGTATAATCACTCATACTGTCCAGTACTGTGAGGGTTCTAGTTCTCATCAACATGTCTAGTATAATCACTCATACTGTCCAGTACTGTGAGGGTTCTAGTTCTCATCAACATGTATAGTATAATCACTCATACTGTCCACTACTGTGAGGGTTCTAGTTCTCATCAACATGTCTAGTATAATCACTCATACTGTCCAGTACTGTGAGGGTTCTAGTTCTCATCAACATGTCTAGTATAATCACTCATACTGTCCAGTACTGTGAGGGTTCTAGTTCTCATCAACATGTATAGTATAATCATTCATACTGTCCAGTACTGTGAGGGTTCTAGTTCTCATCAACATGTATAGTATAATCACTCATACTGTCCAGTACTGTGAGGGTTCTAGTTCTCATCAACATGTATAGTATAATCACTCATACTGTCCACTACTGTGAGGGTTCTAGTTCTCATCAACATGTCTAGTATAATCACTCATACTGTCCAGTACTGTGAGGGTTCTAGTTCTCATCAACATGTATAGTATAATCAATCATACTGTCCAGTACTGTGAGGGTTCTAGTTCTCATCAACATGTCTAGTATAATCACTCATACTGTCCAGTACTGTGAGGGTTCTAGTTCTCATCAACATGTCTAGTATAATCACTCATACTGTCCAGTACTGTGAGGGTTCTAGTTCTCATCAACATGTATAGTATAATCACTCATACTGTCCAGTAATGTGAGGGTTCTAGTTCTCATCAACATGTATAGTATAATCACTCATACTGTCCAGTACTGTGAGGGTTCTAGTTCTCATCAACATGTATAGTATAATCACTCATACTGTCCAGTACTGTGAGGGTTCTAGTTCTCATCAACATGTGTAGTATAATCACTCATACTGTCCAGTACTGTGAGGGTTCTAGTTCTCATCAACATGTCTAGTATAATCACTCATACTGTCCAGTACTGTGAGGGTTCTAGTTCTCATCAACATGTCTAGTATAATCACTCATACTGTACGGTACTGTGAGGGTTCTAGTTCTCATCAACATGTATAGTATAATCACTCATACTGTCCAGTACTGTGAGGGTTCTAGTTCTCATCAACATGTATAGTATAATCACTCATACTGTCCAGTACTGTGAGGGTTCTAGTTCTCATCAACATGTCTAGTATAATCACTCATACTGTACAGTACTGTGAGGGTTCTAGTTCTCATCAACATGTCTAGTATAATCACTCATACTGTCCAGTACTGTGAGGGTTCTAGTTCTCATCAACATGTCTAGTATAATCACTCATACTGTACAGTACTGTGAGGGTTCTAGTTCTCATCAACATGTCTAGTATAATCACTCATACTGTCCAGTACTGTGAGGGTTCTAGTTCTCATCAACATGTATAGTATAATCACTCATACTGTCCAGTACTGTGAGGGTTCTAGTTCTCATCAACATGTATAGTATAATCACTCATACTGTCCGCTACTGTGAGGGTTCTAGTTCTCATCAACATGTATAGTATAATCACTCATACTTTAGAGCACTGTGAGGGTTCTAGTTCTCATCAACATGTATAGTATAATCACTCATACTGTCCAGTACTGTGAGGGTTCTAGTTCTCATCAACATGTATAGTATAATCACTCATACTGTCCAGTACTGTGAGGGTTCTAGTTCTCATCAACATGTATAGTATAATCACTCATACTGTACAGTACTGTGAGGGTTCTAGTTCTCATCAACATGTATAGTATAATCACTCATACTGTCCAGTACTGTGAGGGTTCTAGTTCTCATCAACATGTATAGTATAATCACTCATACTGTACGGTACTGTGAGGGTTCTAGTTCTCATCAACATGTGTAGTATAATCACTCATACTGTCCAGTACTGTGAGGGTTCTAGTTCTCATCAACATGTCTAGTATAATCACTCATACTGTACAGTACTGTGAGGGTTCTAGTTCTCATCAACATGTCTAGTATAATCACTCATACTGTCCAGTACTGTGAGGGTTCTAGTTCTCATCAACATGTATAATATAATCACTCGTACTGTCCAGTACTGTGAGGGTTATAGTTCTCATCAACATGTATAGTATAATCACTCATACTTTAGAGCACTGTGAGGGTTCTAGTTCTCATCAACATGTCTAGTATAATCACTCATACTGTACAGTACTGTGAGGGTTCTAGTTCTCATCAACATGTATAATATAATCACTCATACTGTCCAGTACTGTGAGGGTTCTAGTTCTCATCAACATGTATAGTATAATCACTCATACTGTAGAGCACTGTGAGGGTTCTAGTTCTCATCAACATGTATAATATAATCACTCATACTGTCCAGTACTGTGAGGGTTCTAGTTCTCATCAACATGTATAGTATAATCACTCATACTGTCCAGTACTGTGAGGGTTCTAGTTCTCATCAACATGTCTAGTATAATCACTCATACTGTCCAGTACTGTGAGGGTTCTAGTTCTCATCAACATGTCTAGTATAATCACTCATACTGTCCAGTACTGTGAGGGTTCTAGTTCTCATCAACATGTATAGTATAATCATTCATACTGTCCAGTACTGTGAGGGTTCTAGTTCTCATCAACATGTATAGTATAATCACTCATACTGTCCAGTACTGTGAGGGTTCTAGTTCTCATCAACATGTATAGTATAATCACTCATACTGTCCAGTACTGTGAGGGTTCTAGTTCTCATCAACATGTATAGTATAATCACTCATACTGTACAGTACTGTGAGGGTTCTAGTTCTCATCAACATGCATAGTATAATCACTCATACTGTCCAGTACTGTGAGGGTTCTAGTTCTCATCAACATGTATAGTATAATCACTCATACTGTACGGTACTGTGAGGGTTCTAGTTCTCATCAACATGTGTAGTATAATCACTCATACTGTCCAGTACTGTGAGGGTTCTAGTTCTCATCAACATGTCTAGTATAATCACTCATACTGTACAGTACTGTGAGGGTTCTAGTACTCATCAACATGTCTAGTATAATCACTCATACTGTCCAGTACTGTGAGGGTTCTAGTTCTCATCAACATGTATAATATAATCACTCGTACTGTCCAGTACTGTGAGGGTTATAGTTCTCATCAACATGTATAGTATAATCACTCATACTTTAGAGCACTGTGAGGGTTCTAGTTCTCATCAACATGTCTAGTATAATCACTCATACTGTACAGTACTGTGAGGGTTCTAGTTCTCATCAACATGTATAATATAATCACTCATACTGTCCAGTACTGTGAGGGTTCTAGTTCTCATCAACATGTATAGTATAATCACTCATACTGTAGAGCACTGTGAGGGTTCTAGTTCTCATCAACATGTATAATATAATCACTCATACTGTCCAGTACTGTGAGGGTTCTAGTTCTCATCAACATGTATAGTATAATCACTCATACTGTCCAGTACTGTGAGGGTTCTAGTTCTCATCAACATGTATAGTATAATCACTCATACTGTACGGTACTGTGAGGGTTCTAGTTCTCATCAACATGTCTAGTATAATCACTCATACTGTCCAGTACTGTGAGGGTTCTAGTTCTCATCAACATGTCTAGTATAATCACTCATACTGTACAGTACTGTGAGGGTTCTAGTTCTCATCAACATGTCTAGTATAATCACTCATACTGTCCAGTACTGTGGCTGTTCTAGTTCTCATCAACATGTATAATATAATCACTCGTACTGTCCAGTACTGTGAGGGTTATAGTTCTCATCAACATGTATAGTATAATCACTCATACTTTAGAGCACTGTGAGGGTTCTAGTTCTCAGCAACATGTCTAGTATAATCACTCATACTGTCCAGTACTGTGAGGGTTCTAGTTCTCATCAACATGTCTAGTATAATCACTCATACTGTACAGTACTGTGAGGGTTCTAGTTCTCATCCACATGTCTAGTATAATCACTCATACTGTCCAGTACTGTGAGGGTTCTAGTTCTCATCAACATGTCTAGTATAATCACTCATACTGTACAGTACTGTGAGGGTTCTAGTTCTCATCAACATGTCTAGTATAATCACTCATACTGTCCAGTACTGTGAGGGTTCTAGTTCTCATCAACATGTATAGTATAATCACTCATACTGTCCAGTACTGTGAGGGTTCTAGTTCTCATCAACATGTATAGTATAATCACTCATACTGTCCGCTACTGTGAGGGTTCTAGTTCTCATCAACATGTATAGTATAATCACTCATACTTTAGAGCACTGTGAGGGTTCTAGTTCTCATCAACATGTATAGTATAATCACTCATACTGTCCAGTACTGTGAGGGTTCTAGTTCTCATCAACATGTCTAGTATAATCACTCATACTGTCCAGTACTGTGAGGGTTCTAGTTCTCATCAACATGTATAGTATAATCACTCATACTGTCCAGTACTGTGAGGGTTCTAGTTCTCATCAACATGTATAGTATAATCATTCATACTGTCCAGTACTGTGAGGGTTCTAGTTCTCATCAACATGTATAGTATAATCACTCATACTGTCCAGTACTGTGAGGGTTCTAGTTCTCATCAACATGTATAGTATAATCACTCATACTGTCCACTACTGTGAGGGTTCTAGTTCTCATCAACATGTCTAGTATAATCACTCATACTGTCCAGTACTGTGAGGGTTCTAGTTCTCATCAACATGTATAGTATAATCAATCATACTGTCCAGTACTGTGAGGGTTCTAGTTCTCATCAACATGTCTAGTATAATCACTCATACTGTCCAGTACTGTGAGGGTTCTAGTTCTCATCAACATGTCTAGTATAATCACTCATACTGTCCAGTACTGTGAGGGTTCTAGTTCTCATCAACATGTATAGTATAATCACTCATACTGTCCAGTAATGTGAGGGTTCTAGTTCTCATCAACATGTATAGTATAATCACTCATACTGTCCAGTACTGTGAGGGTTCTAGTTCTCATCAACATGTATAGTATAATCACTCATACTGTCCAGTACTGTGAGGGTTCTAGTTCTCATCAACATGTGTAGTATAATCACTCATACTGTCCAGTACTGTGAGGGTTCTAGTTCTCATCAACATGTCTAGTATAATCACTCATACTGTCCGGTACTGTGAGGGTTCTAGTTCTCATCAACATGTCTAGTATAATCACTCATACTGTACGGTACTGTGAGGGTTCTAGTTCTCATCAACATGTATAGTATAATCACTCATACTGTCCAGTACTGTGAGGGTTCTAGTTCTCATCAACATGTATAGTATAATCACTCATACTGTACGGTACTGTGAGGGTTCTAGTTCTCATCAACATGTCTAGTATAATCACTCATACTGTCCAGTACTGTGAGGGTTCTAGTTCTCATCAACATGTCTAGTATAATCACTCATACTGTACAGTACTGTGAGGGTTCTAGTTCTCATCAACATGTCTAGTATAATCACTCATACTGTCCAGTACTGTGAGGGTTCTAGTTCTCATCAACATGTCTAGTATAATCACTCATACTGTACAGTACTGTGGGGGTTCTAGTTCTCATCAACATGTCTAGTATAATCACTCATACTGTCCAGTACTGTGAGGGTTCTAGTTCTCATCAACATGTATAGTATAATCACTCATACTGTCCAGTACTGTGAGGGTTCTAGTTCTCATCAACATGTATAGTATAATCACTCATACTGTCCGCTACTGTGAGGGTTCTAGTTCTCATCAACATGTATAGTATAATCACTCATACTTTAGAGCACTGTGAGGGTTCTAGTTCTCATCAACATGTATAGTATAATCACTCATACTGTCCAGTACTGTGAGGGTTCTAGTTCTCATCAACATGTATAGTATAATCACTCATACTGTCCAGTACTGTGAGGGTTCTAGTTCTCATCAACATGTATAGTATAATCACTCATACTGTACAGTACTGTGAGGGTTCTAGTTCTCATCAACATGTATAGTATAATCACTCATACTGTCCAGTACTGTGAGGGTTCTAGTTCTCATCAACATGTATAGTATAATCACTCATACTGTACGGTACTGTGAGGGTTCTAGTTCTCATCAACATGTGTAGTATAATCACTCATACTGTCCAGTACTGTGAGGGTTCTAGTTCTCATCAACATGTCTAGTATAATCACTCATACTGTACAGTACTGTGAGGGTTCTAGTTCTCATCAACATGTCTAGTATAATCACTCATACTGTCCAGTACTGTGAGGGTTCTAGTTCTCATCAACATGTATAATATAATCACTCGTACTGTCCAGTACTGTGAGGGTTAGAGTTCTCATCAACATGTATAGTATAATCACTCATACTTTAGAGCACTGTGAGGGTTCTAGTTCTCATCAACATGTCTAGTATAATCACTCATACTGTACAGTACTGTGAGGGTTCTAGTTCTCATCAACATGTATAATATAATCACTCATACTGTCCAGTACTGTGAGGGTTCTAGTTCTCATCAACATGTATAGTATAATCACTCATACTGTAGAGCACTGTGAGGGTTCTAGTTCTCATCAACATGTATAATATAATCACTCATACTGTCCAGTACTGTGAGGGTTCTAGTTCTCATCAACATGTATAGTATAATCACTCATACTGTCCAGTACTGTGAGGGTTCTAGTTCTCATCAACATGTCTAGTATAATCACTCATACTGTCCAGTACTGTGAGGGTTCTAGTTCTCATCAACATGTCTAGTATAATCACTCATACTGTCCAGTACTGTGATTGTTCTAGTTCTCATCAACATGTATAGTATAATCATTCATACTGTCCAGTACTGTGAGGGTTCTAGTTCTCATCAACATGTATAGTATAATCACTCATACTGTCCAGTACTGTGAGGGTTCTAGTTCTCATCAACATGTGTAGTATAATCACTCATACTGTCCAGTACTGTGAGGGTTCTAGTTCTCATCAACATGTCTAGTATAATCACTCATACTGTCCAGTACTGTGAGGGTTCTAGTTCTCATCAACATGTCTAGTATAATCACTCATACTGTCCAGTACTGTGAGGGTTCTAGTTCTCATCAACATGTATAATATAATCACTCATACTGTCCAGTACTGTGAGGGTTCTAGTTCTCATCAACATGTATAGTATAATCACTCATACTGTAGAGCACTGTGAGGGTTCTAGTTCTCATCAACATGTATAATATAATCACTCATACTGTCCAGTACTGTGAGGGTTCTAGTTCTCATCAACATGTCTAGTATAATCACTCATACTGTCCAGTACTGTGAGGGTTCTAGTTCTCATCAACATGTCTAGTATAATCACTCATACTGTCCAGTACTGTGATTGTTCTAGTTCTCATCAACATGTATAGTATAATCATTCATACTGTCCAGTACTGTGAGGGTTCTAGTTCTCATCAACATGTCTAGTATAATCACTCATACTGTCCAGTACTGTGATTGTTCTAGTTCTCATCAACATGTATAGTATAATCATTCATACTGTCCAGTACTGTGAGGGTTCTAGTTCTCATCAACATGTATAGTATAATCACTCATACTGTCCAGTACTGTGAGGGTTCTAGTTCTCATCAACATGTATAATATAATCACTCGTACTGTCCAGTACTGTGAGGGTTAGAGTTCTCATCAACATGTATAGTATAATCACTCATACTTTAGAGCACTGTGAGGGTTCTAGTTCTCATCAACATGTCTAGTATAATCACTCATACTGTACAGTACTGTGATGGTTCTAGTTCTCATCAACATGTATAATATAATCACTCATACTGTCCAGTACTGTGAGGGTTCTAGTTCTCATCAACATGTATAGTATAATCACTCATACTGTAGAGCACTGTGATGGTTCTAGTTCTCATCAACATGTATAATATAATCACTCATACTGTCCAGTACTGTGAGGGTTCTAGTTCTCATCAACATGTATAGTATAATCACTCATACTGTCCAGTACTGTGAGGGTTCTAGTTCTCATCAACATGTCTAGTATAATCACTCATACTGTCCAGTACTGTGAGGGTTCTAGTTCTCATCAACATGTCTAGTATAATCACTCATACTGTCCAGTACTGTGATTGTTCTAGTTCTCATCAACATGTATAGTATAATCATTCATACTGTCCAGTACTGTGAGGGTTCTAGTTCTCATCAACATGTATAGTATAATCACTCATACTGTCCAGTACTGTGAGGGTTCTAGTTCTCATCAACATGTGTAGTATAATCACTCATACTGTCCAGTACTGTGAGGGTTCTAGTTCTCATCAACATGTCTAGTATAATCACTCATACTGTCCAGTACTGTGAGGGTTCTAGTTCTCATCAACATGTCTAGTATAATCACTCATACTGTCCAGTACTGTGAGGGTTCTAGTTCTCATCAACATGTATAGTATAATCACTCATACTGTCCAGTACTGTGAGGGTTCTAGTTCTCATTAACATGTATAGTATAATCACTCATACTGTACGGTACTGTGAGGGTTCTAGTTCTCATCAACATGTCTAGTATAATCACTCATACTGTCCAGTACTGTGAGGGTTCTAGTTCTCATCAACATGTCTAGTATAATCACTCATACTGTACAGTACTGTGAGGGTTCTAGTTCTCATCAACATGTATAATATAATCACTCGTACTGTCCAGTACTGTGAGGGTTAAAGTTCTCATCAACATGTATAGTATAATCACTCATACTTTAGAGCACTGTGAGGGTTCTAGTTCTCATCAACATGTCTAGTATAATCACTCATACTGTACAGTACTGTGAGGGTTCTAGTTCTCATCAACATGTATAATATAATCACTCATACTGTCCAGTACTGTGAGGGTTCTAGTTCTCATCAACATGTATAGTATAATCACTCATACTGTAGAGCACTGTGAGGGTTCTAGTTCTCATCAACATGTATAATATAATCACTCATACTGTCCAGTACTGTGAGGGTTCTAGTTCTCATCAACATGTATAGTATAATCACTCATACTGTACAGTACTGTGAGGGTTCTAGTTCTCATCAACATGTATAGTATAATCCCTCATACTGTCCAGTACTGTGAGGGTTCTAGTTCTCATCAACATGTATAGTATAATCACTCATACTGTCCGCTACTGTGAGGGTTCTAGTTCTCATCAACATGTATAGTATAATCACTCATACTTTAGAGCACTGTGAGGGTTCTAGTTCTCATCAACATGTATAGTATAATCACTCATACTGTCCAGTACTGTGAGGGTTCTAGTTCTCATCAACATGTATAGTATAATCACTCATACTGTCCAGTACTGTGAGGGTTCTAGTTCTCATCAACATGTATAGTATAATCACTCATACTGTACAGTACTGTGAGGGTTCTAGTTCTCATCAACATGTATAGTATAATCACTCATACTGTCCAGTACTGTGAGGGTTCTAGTTCTCATCAACATGTATAGTATAATCACTCATACTGTACGGTACTGTGAGGGTTCTAGTTCTCATCAACATGTGTAGTATAATCACTCATACTGTCCAGTACTGTGAGGGTTCTAGTTCTCATCAACATGTCTAGTATAATCACTCATACTGTACAGTACTGTGAGGGTTCTAGTTCTCATCAACATGTCTAGTATAATCACTCATACTGTCCAGTACTGTGAGGGTTCTAGTTCTCATCAACATGTATAATATAATCACTCGTACTGTCCAGTACTGTGAGGGTTATAGTTCTCATCAACATGTATAGTATAATCACTCATACTTTAGAGCACTGTGAGGGTTCTAGTTCTCATCAACATGTATAGTATAATCACTCATACTGTACAGTACTGTGAGGGTTCTAGTTCTCATCAACATGTATAGTATAATCACTCATACTGTCCAGTACTGTGAGGGTTCTAGTTCTCATCAACATGTATAGTATAATCACTCATACTGTACGGTACTGTGAGGGTTCTAGTTCTCATCAACATGTGTAGTATAATCACTCATACTGTCCAGTACTGTGAGGGTTCTAGTTCTCATCAACATGTCTAGTATAATCACTCATACTGTACAGTACTGTGAGGGTTCTAGTTCTCATCAACATGTCTAGTATAATCACTCATACTGTCCAGTACTGTGAGGGTTCTAGTTCTCATCAACATGTATAATATAATCACTCGTACTGTCCAGTACTGTGAGGGTTAGAGTTCTCATCAACATGTATAGTATAATCACTCATACTTTAGAGCACTGTGAGGGTTCTAGTTCTCATCAACATGTCTAGTATAATCACTCATACTGTACAGTACTGTGAGGGTTCTAGTTCTCATCAACATGTATAATATAATCACTCATACTGTCCAGTACTGTGAGGGTTCTAGTTCTCATCAACATGTATAGTATAATCACTCATACTGTAGAGCACTGTGAGGGTTCTAGTTCTCATCAACATGTATAATATAATCACTCATACTGTCCAGTACTGTGAGGGTTCTAGTTCTCATCAACATGTATAGAATAATCACTCATACTGTCCAGTACTGTGAGGGTTCTAGTTCTCATCAACATGTCTAGTATAATCACTCATACTGTCCAGTACTGTGAGGGTTCTAGTTCTCATCAACATGTCTAGTATAATCACTCATACTGTCCAGTACTGTGATTGTTCTAGTTCTCATCAACATGTATAGTATAATCATTCATACTGTCCAGTACTGTGAGGGTTCTAGTTCTCATCAACATGTATAGTATAATCACTCATACTGTCCAGTACTGTGAGGGTTCTAGTTCTCATCAACATGTGTAGTATAATCACTCATACTGTCCAGTACTGTGAGGGTTCTAGTTCTCATCAACATGTCTAGTATAATCACTCATACTGTCCAGTACTGTGAGGGTTCTAGTTCTCATCAACATGTCTAGTATAATCACTCATACTGTCCAGTACTGTGAGGGTTCTAGTTCTCATCAACATGTATAGTATAATCACTCATACTGTCCAGTACTGTGAGGGTTCTAGTTCTCATTAACATGTATAGTATAATCACTCATACTGTACGGTACTGTGAGGGTTCTAGTTCTCATCAACATGTCTAGTATAATCACTCATACTGTCCAGTACTGTGAGGGTTCTAGTTCTCATCAACATGTCTAGTATAATCACTCATACTGTACAGTACTGTGAGGGTTCTAGTTCTCATCAACATGTATAATATAATCACTCGTACTGTCCAGTACTGTGAGGGTTAAAGTTCTCATCAACATGTATAGTATAATCACTCATACTTTAGAGCACTGTGAGGGTTCTAGTTCTCATCAACATGTCTAGTATAATCACTCATACTGTACAGTACTGTGAGGGTTCTAGTTCTCATCAACATGTATAATATAATCACTCATACTGTCCAGTACTGTGAGGGTTCTAGTTCTCATCAACATGTATAGTATAATCACTCATACTGTAGAGCACTGTGAGGGTTCTAGTTCTCATCAACATGTATAATATAATCACTCATACTGTCCAGTACTGTGAGGGTTCTAGTTCTCATCAACATGTATAGTATAATCACTCATACTGTACAGTACTGTGAGGGTTCTAGTTCTCATCAACATGTATAGTATAATCACTCATACTGTCCAGTACTGTGAGGGTTCTAGTTCTCATCAACATGTATAGTATAATCACTCATACTGTCCGCTACTGTGAGGGTTCTAGTTCTCATCAACATGTATAGTATAATCACTCATACTTTAGAGCACTGTGAGGGTTCTAGTTCTCATCAACATGTATAGTATAATCACTCATACTGTCCAGTACTGTGAGGGTTCTAGTTCTCATCAACATGTATAGTATAATCACTCATACTGTCCAGTACTGTGAGGGTTCTAGTTCTCATCAACATGTATAGTATAATCACTCATACTGTACAGTACTGTGAGGGTTCTAGTTCTCATCAACATGTATAGTATAATCACTCATACTGTCCAGTACTGTGAGGGTTCTAGTTCTCATCAACATGTATAGTATAATCACTCATACTGTACGGTACTGTGAGGGTTCTAGTTCTCATCAACATGTGTAGTATAATCACTCATACTGTCCAGTACTGTGAGGGTTCTAGTTCTCATCAACATGTCTAGTATAATCACTCATACTGTACAGTACTGTGAGGGTTCTAGTTCTCATCAACATGTCTAGTATAATCACTCATACTGTCCAGTACTGTGAGGGTTCTAGTTCTCATCAACATGTATAATATAATCACTCGTACTGTCCAGTACTGTGAGGGTTATAGTTCTCATCAACATGTATAGTATAATCACTCATACTTTAGAGCACTGTGAGGGTTCTAGTTCTCATCAACATGTCTAGTATAATCACTCATACTGTACAGTACTGTGAGGGTTCTAGTTCTCATCAACATGTATAATATAATCACTCATACTGTCCAGTACTGTGAGGGTTCTAGTTCTCATCAACATGTATAGTATAATCACTCATACTGTAGAGCACTGTGAGGGTTCTAGTTCTCATCAACATGTATAATATAATCACTCATACTGTCCAGTACTGTGAGGGTTCTAGTTCTCATCAACATGTATAGTATAATCACTCATACTGTCCAGTACTGTGAGGGTTCTAGTTCTCATCAACATGTCTAGTATAATCACTCATACTGTCCAGTACTGTGAGGGTTCTAGTTCTCATCAACATGTCTAGTATAATCACTCATACTGTCCAGTACTGTGAGGGTTCTAGTTCTCATCAACATGTATAGTATAATCATTCATACTGTCCAGTACTGTGAGGGTTCTAGTTCTCATCAACATGTATAGTATAATCACTCATACTGTCCAGTACTGTGAGGGTTCTAGTTCTCATCAACATGTGTAGTATAATCACTCATACTGTCCAGTACTGTGAGGGTTCTAGTTCTCATCAACATGTCTAGTATAATCACTCATACTGTCCAGTACTGTGAGGGTTCTAGTTCTCATCAACATGTCTAGTATAATCACTCATACTGTCCAGTACTGTGAGGGTTCTAGTTCTCATCAACATGTATAGTATAATCACTCATACTGTCCAGTACTGTGAGGGTTCTAGTTCTCATCATCATGTATAGTATAATCACTCATACTGTACGGTACTGTGAGGGTTCTAGTTCTCATCAACATGTCTAGTATAATCACTCATACTGTCCAGTACTGTGAGGGTTCTAGTTCTCATCAACATGTCTAGTATAATCACTCATACTGTACAGTACTGTGAGGGTTCTAGTTCTCATCAACATGTCTAGTATAATCACTCATACTGTCCAGTACTGTGAGGGTTCTAGTTCTCATCAACATGTATAATATAATCACTCGTACTGTCCAGTACTGTGAGGGTTATAGTTCTCATCAACATGTATAGTATAATCACTCATACTTTAGAGCACTGTGAGGGTTCTAGTTCTCATCAACATGTCTAGTATAATCACTCATACTGTCCAGTACTGTGAGGGTTCTAGTTCTCATCAACATGTCTAGTATAATCACTCATACTGTACAGTACTGTGAGGGTTCTAGTTCTCATCAACATGTCTAGTATAATCACTCATACTGTCCAGTACTGTGAGGGTTCTAGTTCTCATCAACATGTCTAGTATAATCACTCATACTGTACAGTACTGTGAGGGTTCTAGTTCTCATCAACATGTCTAGTATAATCACTCATACTGTCCAGTACTGTGAGGGTTCTAGTTCTCATCAACATGTATAGTATAATCAATCATACTGTCCAGTACTGTGAGGGTTCTAGTTCTCATCAACATGTATAGTATAATCACTCATACTGTCCGCTACTGTGAGGGTTCTAGTTCTCATCAACATGTATAGTATAATCACTCATACTTTAGAGCACTGTGAGGGTTCTAGTTCTCATCAACATGTATAGTATAATCACTCATACTGTCCAGTACTGTGAGGGTTCTAGTTCTCATCAACATGTCTAGTATAATCACTCATACTGTCCAGTACTGTGAGGGTTCTAGTTCTCATCAACATGTATAGTATAATCACTCATACTGTACGGTACTGTGAGGGTTCTAGTTCTCATCAACATGTATAGTATAATCATTCATACTGTCCAGTACTGTGAGGGTTCTAGTTCTCATCAACATGTATAGTATAATCACTCATACTGTCCAGTACTGTGAGGGTTCTAGTTCTCATCAACATGTATAGTATAATCACTCATACTGTCCACTACTGTGAGGGTTCTAGTTCTCATCAACATGTCTAGTATAATCACTCATACTGTCCAGTACTGTGAGGGTTCTAGTTCTCATCAACATGTATAGTATAATCAATCATACTGTCCAGTACTGTGAGGGTTCTAGTTCTCATCAACATGTCTAGTATAATCACGCATACTGTCCAGTACTGTGAGGGTTCTAGTTCTCATCAACATGTATAGTATAATCACTCATACTGTCCAGTAATGTGAGGGTTCTAGTTCTCATCAACATGTCTAGTATAATCACTCATACTGTACAGTACTGTGAGGGTTCTAGTTCTCATCAACATGTCTAGTATAATCACTCATACTGTCCAGTACTGTGAGGGTTCTAGTTCTCATCAACATGTCTAGTATAATCACTCATACTGTACAGTACTGTGAGGGTTCTAGTTCTCATCAACATGTCTAGTATAATCACTCATACTGTCCAGTACTGTGAGGGTTCTAGTTCTCATCAACATGTATAGTATAATCACTCATACTGTCCAGTACTGTGAGGGTTCTAGTTCTCATCAACATGTATAGTATAATCAATCATACTGTCCGCTACTGTGAGGGTTCTAGTTCTCATCAACATGTATAGTATAATCACTCATACTTTAGAGCACTGTGAGGGTTCTAGTTCTCATCAACATGTATAGTATAATCACTCATACTGTCCAGTACTGTGAGGGTTCTAGTTCTCATCAACATGTCTAGTATAATCACTCATACTGTCCAGTACTGTGAGGGTTCTAGTTCTCATCAACATGTATAGTATAATCACTCATACTGTCCAGTACTGTGAGGGTTCTAGTTCTCATCAACATGTATAGTATAATCATTCATACTGTCCAGTACTGTGAGGGTTCTAGTTCTCATCAACATGTATAGTATAATCACTCATACTGTCCAGTACTGTGAGGGTTCTAGTTCTCATCAACATGTATAGTATAATCACTCATACTGTCCACTACTGTGAGGGTTCTAGTTCTCATCAACATGTCTAGTATAATCACTCATACTGTCCAGTACTGTGAGGGTTCTAGTTCTCATCAACATGTATAGTATAATCAATCATACTGTCCAGTACTGTGAGGGTTCTAGTTCTCATCAACATGTCTAGTATAATCACTCATACTGTCCAGTACTGTGAGGGTTCTAGTTCTCATCAACATGTATAGTATAATCACTCATACTGTCCAGTAATGTGAGGGTTCTAGTTCTCATCAACATGTATAGTATAATCACTCATACTGTCCAGTACTGTGAGGGTTCTAGTTCTCATCAACATGTATAGTATAATCACTCATACTGTCCAGTACTGTGAGGGTTCTAGTTCTCATCAACATGTATAATATAATCACTCATACTGTCCAGTACTGTGAGGGTTCTAGTTCTCATCAACATGTATAGTATAATCACTCATACTGTCCAGTACTGTGAGGGTTCTAGTTCTCATCAACATGTATAGTATAATCACTCATACTGTACGGTACTGTGAGGGTTCTAGTTCTCATCAACATGTCTAGTATAATCACTCATACTGTCCAGTACTGTGAGGGTTCTAGTTCTCATCAACATGTCTAGTATAATCACTCATACTGTACAGTACTGTGAGGGTTCTAGTTCTCATCAACATGTCTAGTATAATCACTCATACTGTCCAGTACTGTGAGGGTTCTAGTTCTCATCAACATGTATAATATAATCACTCGTACTGTCCAGTACTCTGAGGGTTATAGTTCTCATCAACATGTATAGTATAATCACTCATACTTTAGAGCACTGTGAGGGTTCTAGTTCTCATCAACATGTCTAGTATAATCACTCATACTGTCCAGTACTGTGAGGGTTCTAGTTCTCATCAACATGTCTAGTATAATCACTCATACTGTACAGTACTGTGAGGGTTCTAGTTCTCATCAACATGTCTAGTATAATCACTCATACTGTCCAGTACTGTGAGGGTTCTAGTTCTCATCAACATGTCTAGTATAATCACTCATACTGTACAGTACTGTGAGGGTTCTAGTTCTCATCAACATGTCTAGTATAATCACTCATACTGTCCAGTACTGTGAGGGTTCTAGTTCTCATCAACATGTATAGTATAATCACTCATACTGTCCAGTACTGTGAGGGTTCTAGTTCTCATCAACATGTATAGTATAATCACTCATACTGTCCGCTACTGTGAGGGTTCTAGTTCTCATCAACATGTATAGTATAATCACTCATACTTTAGAGCACTGTGAGGGTTCTAGTTCTCATCAACATGTATAGTATAATCACTCATACTGTCCAGTACTGTGAGGGTTCTAGTTCTCATCAACATGTCTAGTATAATCACTCATACTGTCCAGTACTGTGAGGGTTCTAGTTCTCATCAACATGTATAGTATAATCACTCATACTGTCCAGTACTGTGAGGGTTCTAGTTCTCATCAACATGTATAGTATAATCATTCATACTGTCCAGTACTGTGAGGGTTCTAGTTCTCATCAACATGTATAGTATAATCACTCATACTGTCCAGTACTGTGAGGGTTCTAGTTCTCATCAACATGTATAGTATAAGCACTCATACTGTCCACTACTGTGAGGGTTCTAGTTCTCATCAACATGTCTAGTATAATCACTCATACTGTCCAGTACTGTGAGGGTTCTAGTTCTCATCAACATGTATAGTATAATCAATCATACTGTCCAGTACTGTGAGGGTTCTAGTTCTCATCAACATGTCTAGTATAATCACTCATACTGTCCAGTACTGTGAGGGTTCTAGTTCTCATCAACATGTCTAGTATAATCACTCATACTGTCCAGTACTGTGAGGGTTCTAGTTCTCATCAACATGTATAGTATAATCACTCATACTGTCCAGTAATGTGAGGGTTCTAGTTCTCATCAACATGTATAGTATAATCACTCATACTGTCCAGTACTGTGAGGGTTCTAGTTCTCATCAACATGTATAGTATAATCACTCATACTGTCCAGTACTGTGAGGGTTCTAGTTCTCATCAACATGTGTAGTATAATCACTCATACTGTCCAGTACTGTGAGGGTTCTAGTTCTCATCAACATGTCTAGTATAATCACTCATACTGTCCGGTACTGTGAGGGTTCTAGTTCTCATCAACATGTCTAGTATAATCACTCATACTGTACGGTACTGTGAGGGTTCTAGTTCTCATCAACATGTATAGTATAATCACTCATACTGTCCAGTACTGTGAGGGTTCTAGTTCTCATCAACATGTATAGTATAATCACTCATACTGTACGGTACTGTGAGGGTTCTAGTTCTCATCAACATGTCTAGTATAATCACTCATACTGTCCAGTACTGTGAGGGTTCTAGTTCTCATCAACATGTCTAGTATAATCACTCATACTGTACAGTACTGTGAGGGTTCTAGTTCTCATCAACATGTCTAGTATAATCACTCATACTGTCCAGTACTGTGAGGGTTCTAGTTCTCATCAACATGTCTAGTATAATCACTCATACTGTACAGTACTGTGAGGGTTCTAGTTCTCATCAACATGTCTAGTATAATCACTCATACTGTCCAGTACTGTGAGGGTTCTAGTTCTCATCAACATGTATAGTATAATCACTCATACTGTCCAGTACTGTGAGGGTTCTAGTTCTCATCAACATGTATAGTATAATCACTCATACTGTCCGCTACTGTGAGGGTTC
>NC_092162.1:67759179-67811679 GCF_045791955.1 Oncorhynchus clarkii lewisi
AGATGAATACTGTCTTTAAAGGGGAAGGGTAGATGACTACTGTCTTTAAAGGGGAAGGGTAGATGACTACTGTCTTTAAAGGGGAAGGGTAGATGACTACTGTCTATAAAGGGGAAGGGTCAATGAATACTGTCTATAAAGGGGAAGGGTAGATGACTACTGTCTTTAAAGGGGAAGGGTAGATGACTACTGTCTATAAAGGGGAAGGGTCAATGAATACTGTCTATAAAGGGGAAGGGTAGAAGACTACTGTCTTTAAAGGGAAAGGGTAGATGACTACTGTCTTTAAAGGGGAAGGGTAAATTACTAATGTCTTTAAAGGGGAAGGGTAAATGACTACTGTCTTTAAAGGGGAAGGGTAAATGACTACTGTCTTTAAAGGGGAAGGGTAAATGACTACTGTCTTTAAAGGGGAAGGGTAAATGACTACTGTCTTTAAAGGGGAAGGGTAAATTACTACTGTCTTTAAAGGGGAAGGGTAAATGACTACTGTCTATAAAGGGGAAGGGTAGATGACTACTGTCTTTAAAGGGGAAGGGTAGATGACTACTGTCTTTAAAGGGGAAGGGTAGATGACTACTGTCTTTAAAGGGGAAGGGTAGATGACTACTGTCTGTAAAGTGGAAGGGTAGATGACTACTGTCTGTAATGGGGAAGGGTAGATGACTACTGTCTTTAAAGGGGAAGGGTAGATGACTACTGTCTTTAAAGGGGAAGGGTAGATGACTACTGTCTTTAAAGGGGAAGGGTCAATGAATACTGTCTATAAAGGGGAAGGGTAGATGAATACTGTCTTTAAAGGGGAAGGGTAAATTACTACTGTCTTTAAAGGGGAAGGGTAAATGACTACTGTCTATAAAGGGGAAGGGTAGATGACTACTGTCTTTAAAGGGGAAGGGTAGATGACTACTGTCTTTAAAGGGGAAGGGTAGATGACTACTGTCTGTAAAGTGGAAGGGTAGATGACTACTGTCTGTAATGGGGAAGGGTAAATGACTACTGTCTTTAAAGGGGAAGGGTAGATGACTACTGTCTTTAAAGGGGAAGGGTAGATGACTACTGTCTGTAATGGGGAAGGGTAGATGACTACTGTCTTTAAAGGGGAAGGGTAAATGACTACTGTCTATAAAGGGGAAGGGTAGATGACTACTGTCTTTAAAGGGGAAGGGTAGATGACTACTGTCTTTAAAGGGGAAGGGTAGATGACTACTGTCTGTAAAGTGGAAGGGTAGATGACTACTGTCTGTAATGGGGAAGGGTAGATGACTACTTTCTGTAAAGTGGAAGGGTAGATGACTACTGTCTGTAATGGGGAAGGGTAGATGACTACTGTCTGTAATGGGGAAGGGTAGATGACTACTGTCTTTAAAGGGGAAGGGTAGATGACTACTGTCTATTAAGGGGAAGGGTAGATGACTACTGTCTGTAATGGGGAAGGGTAGATGACTACTGTCTGTAATGGGGAAGGGTAGATGACTACTGTCTTTAAAGTGGAAGGGTAGATGACTACTGTCTGTAATGGGGAAGGGTAGATGACTACTGTCTGTAATGGGGAAGGGTAGATGACTACTGTCTGTAATGGGGAAGGGTAGATGACTACTGTCTTTAAAGGGGAAGGGTAGATGACTACTGTCTGTAATGGGGAAGGGTAGATGACTACTGTCTTTAAAGGGGAAGGGTAGATGACTACTGTCTTTAAAGGGGAAGGGTATATTTGTCTGTGGAAAACCTTTAAAACTCTGTTTCTATTCCAGATGATGGTCTCTATCAGTGTCTGGTCTCACAATAGTGCCACAATGATCTATCATTTAGGAAATTGTTGCCTTTGCTTTGGGGTCAACTGTTGACCTAATGAATATTTTGTTATACAGGACATCTGTGTGTCTGGCTACTGTCAATAAGTACAGCTGAATGAGTATGAAATACATTCCCTCTCAGCACTTGAAGGAAAATTACACCGAAACGCTTTTTGGAGATACAGCCGTTGTGATGCATTTTGAATTACATGATGCAGCGTTTTGCAATATAGAATTCAAATTGCATCATACCGGCTGTATTTCTGTATTTTGAAAGTTATATATCTTTAAAACTTGATTGCTGACGTGCAAAACATGTTGGGATTATATCAACAATGGACTAATTAAAGAAATACCAAAATATGGATGGTGTGTGGAGTTTTACTTTAATGTCACTATGGGAAACAACTCGCAACCATTGAGCCTGAGTTTGAAAAGTTTTCTTTCACATTGTCACAGGGTTTGCAAAATAATACTGACAGTTTTTCCCAATTGTTAACACACTAAAACTGGCCCATGAGGCACAATGACCCAAATATGTAACCCATTTAGCAGAACCAGAAAACCAAATCTGCAATACTACTGGCACAGATTGAAATTATTATTATTATTATTATTATATAACAAACATTTGGCAAAACACAACACACAATTCTCTACATTTTGGCATTACCTTGACAACTAAAATCTCTTGTGTTCAAATGAAAAGCAACACTGTTCAACAAGCTGAGCTCAATTACCAACTGATCATTTTCACTCTCCACATGTTCAAACACTATTTGCATAAATGTTCAACTTTGCACTCAAACCTTTTGGTATGGACAACAAGACCACAGGTGAGTACTCCTGTGTTTGGAGAACAATGGAAGCAAACTTAGCAGGGAGAGTTGGAGATAGAGGTGAGGAATAAGGAAGACCATGAACATGTCTATTTACAGACAAACAGGAGGCTGTAACCCTGCCATCTTCCATAACATCAGAGTGAGTTTATCAACCACAGACCCCATCCTTAACAAACACCATCTCCAGATGAAGCACATCTACAGAGTCATATTGGAAAGGAATCACCAAAGAGTGAAGGATAAATAGTAGGAATATGTGCAAGTGAGTAATGTTCTGGTATTACACTCTAGAAACATTAGAGACTCATTGATGTTGCCAGTGAACTTTACTATACAGCAATTGTAGTATTTTCTGTCATTTTAGAGAATCATGGAGATGGACGCAAGTCCCATCCCCCAGGAACTCATTCATAGATGAGGCTGGATTCCATTTAGTGAAGTCGAGGAGGAGAGGAAGGGACATCATTGGTCAACGCGCCATCATTAAGGTGCCTGGCCAGCACAGGGGAAATGTCCCCACATGCCCAGCCATGAGCCATAATGGGGTCCTCCACCGCCATGCCACCCTTGAACCATACAACACTGCCCATCTCCTTCATTTCCTGAACACCTTACTTGACAATGTTTTTCAGCGAGAGCAGAGAGGGCCAGGTGATCCTGAGCAGAGAGACGCCAGGTGATCCTGAGCAGAGAGGGCCAGGTGATCCTGAGCAGAGAGGGCCAGGTGATCCTGAGCAGAGAGACGCCAGGTGATCCTGAGCAGAGAGGGCCCGGTGATCCTGAGCAGAGAGACACCAGGTGATCCTGAGCAAAGAGACGCCAGGTGATCCAGAGCAGAGAGACACCAGGTGATTCTGAGCAGAGAGACACCAGGTGATCCTGAGCAGAGAGACGCCAGGTGATCCAGAGCAGAGAGACACCAGGTGATCCTGAGCAGAGAGACACCAGGTGATCCTGAGCAGAGAGACGCCAGGTGATCCAGAGCAGAGAGACACCAGGTGATCCTGAGCAGAGAGACACCAGGTGATCCTGAGCAGAGAGGGCCAGGTGATCCTGAGCAGAGAGGGCCAGGTGATCCTGAGCAGAGAGACACCAGGTGATCCTGAGCAGAGAGACACCAGGTGATCCTGAGCAGAGAGACACCAGGTGATCCTGAGCAAAGAGACGCCAGGTGATCCTGAGCAGAGAGACGCCAGGTGATCCAGAGACGAGAGACACCAGGTGATCCTGAGCAGAGAGACGCCAGGTGATCCTGAGCAGCAAATGTATGTTCTGATTTGGGACAACGTGAGTTTCCATCGGGCTGCTCAGGTCCACAACTACTTCCATAACCATCCCAGGTTTACAATTCTCCCACCATATTCCCCATTTCTCAACCCCATTGATGAGTTGCTTTCAGCATGGCGGTGGAAGGTGTATGTTCACAAACCCCATGAACGTACGGCCCTTCTCCAGGCAATGGAGGTCTGTGGTGACGTTCCATCAGAGTCCTGTCAGGGTTGGATGCGTCATGCCAGAAGATATTTCCTCCGCTGTCTGGCCAAGGAGAATATCACCTGTGATGTTGTTGAAAATCTGTTGCTGGACCAAAACAACAAACATTGTCTTTTGCAATGTGGTATTTGTTTCTTGACTTATGATTTTATACAGTTTATCTATACCGTACAGTTGATCTAATATATAGTAGAGTATAGGCATATTTTTCTTCCTTTGCATATGCAAAATATATTTACTGTATTTTAGCATTTTTACTGTGTGCTTACAGTATAATGTTTGACATGTATTGAGTCACACACAGACAATCTACAATATAACAACAACATCTTAGTCTTTAAACTGAAATAGGTTTTGATACTGTCACCCCCCCTGATCTGTTTCACCTGTCTCTGTGCTTGTCTCCACCCCCCTCCAGGTGTCGCCCATCTTCCCCATCATCCCCTGTGTACTTAGAACTGGTCAAGCTTGGTCAAGCTTACTGTCCTGACCCTGAACCCACCTGATCACTCTGCCTGACCCTGAACCCACCTGATCACTCTGCCTGACCCTGAACCCACCTGAACACTCTGCCTGACCCTGAACCCACCTGAACACTCTGCCTGACCCTGAACCCACCTGATCACTCTGCCTGATCCTGAACCCACCTGATCACTCTGCCTGACCCTGAACCCACCTGATCACTCTGCCTGACCCTGAACCCACCTGAACACTCTGCCTGACCCTGAACCCACCTGAACACTCTGCCTGACCCTGAACCCACCTGATCACTCTGCCTGACCCTGAACCCACCTGATCACTCTGCCTGACCCTGAACCCACCTTATCACTCTGCCTGACCCTGAACCCACCTGATCACTCTGCCTGACCCTGAACCCACCTGATCACTCTGCCTGACCCTGAACCCACCTGAACACTCTGCCTGACCCTGAACCCACCTGATCACTCTGCCTTATCCTGAACCCACCTGATCACTCTGCCTGACCCTGAACCCACCTGATCACTCTGCCTGAGCCTGCCTGCCGTCCTGTACCTTTGCCTCCGTTGCTGTAATAAACATTGTTATTTTCGACACGGTCTGCGCCTGGGTCTTACCTTCATCCCGATAGATAGATAGTGTTTTGAACATGTCACATCGGTGTGATCTCAGTTGTCACTAAGTAAGATTCATTTGATGTATGTGTGTCTCCTTTTGTATTCAGAGTTTCCCTTTGAGCAGGGAGTACATGATCTTGATCGCTTGTGTTTCATTTTGCAAGACGTTTGGGGTTTGGGGGAAATTGGCTGTTTTTGTGTTAGAATTTTGAGTACCTGAGATGTAGTTTCAGAGAACGTGTCTCAATAACAATCGGGAAAAACTGTAATACACGTGTGGTCGGAAAGTAATACATATCACAGTACACAGTACATCGTACATCAGTACATCAGTACACAGTACATCAGTACACAGTACACGAGGACACAGTACACGAGGACACACACAATAAGCACGAAGCGGATTGAAGTTATCGTCCAACAAAATTGAATAAGGTAAATGGATTGGTGAATCACAAAGAAGGTGATGGTTGGTACATAATACGTATTCACAGAAATGTACACGGTAATGTACACGGTAATCGTGCAGTGAAAACTCAACACATGTCAATGCAACAAAGCACCACTCTGCTGTTTCAGCTTGTATGCCTCTTCTTCATTCAACAGCAACAGTGGAGCGTAATATAACGGAGGTGCGTTAAAACACAGTCACATACCGAGCCTCCTCATGCATTCCTTTCATCTAAACACATCCACACTTACAATACACACACACACAGTAAACCTATCGGTCTTGACTCCACCTCAGCTCTTGAAGGCACTGTGTTGTGGTCAGTCTCCATAGCAGCAGAGCAGCATATAGTCCACGGTGTTCAGATCAAAGTCTCCTTTGAAACCAATGAGAGGCATTGGCCAATGACTCTCACTGGCGCCTCAGCACACTTCAGCCCAACGACCTTCTTTCGCCATTAGGAGACCGCTCCACGGTAATGACATTGTCAGACTGACGTAGGACAGTAGGCCTCACAGGCTGCAGGAGAAGAGGGCTACGGTTTGAACCCTCCTTCCATCTCCTAGACCTGGAACTATAAAAAAAAAAAAAGTATCATTCTAACCGAACAGCAGACTCTGTGTGACAATTTAAGATGACAAGTTGTTAATTCCTGAGTCCAAGAAAGAGAGGAAAAAAGAGAGAGGAATACAAGTATCAAATGTATAGTTTGAATGTACTGGGTAAAGTGATTTTCTTAATGTATCATTATGGTCACACCAACCATTGTTGTTTCTGTCTGGTCAATGATATTTATGTATGCAATCTCCACTCTGTCTATATATACACTGCTCCAAAAAATAAAGGGAACACTTAAACAACACAATGTAACTCCAAGTCAATCACACTTCTGTGAAATCAAACTGTCCACTTAGGAAGCAACACTGATTGACAATAAATTTCACATGCTGTTGTGCAAATGGAATAGACAACAGGTGGAAATTATAGGCAATTAGCAAGACACCCCCAATAAAGGAGTGGTTCTACAGGTGATAACCACAGACCACTTCTCAGTTCCTATGCTTCCTGGCTGATGTTTTGGTCACTTTTGAATGCTGGCGGTGCTTTCACTCTAGTGGTAGCATGAGACGGAGTCTACAACCCACACAAGTGGCTCAGGTAGTGCAGCTCATCCAGGATGGCACATCAATGCGAGCTGTGGCAAGAAGGTTTGCCGTGTCGGTCAGCGTAGTGTCTAGAGCATGGAGGCGCTACCAGGAGACAGGCCAGTACATCAGGAGACGTGGAGGAGGCCGTAGGAGGGCAACAACCCAGCAGCAGGACCGCTACCTCCGCCTTTGTGCAAGGAGGAGCACTACCAGAGCCCATGCCAAATGACCTCCAGCAGGCCACAAATGTGCATGTGTCTGCTCAAACGGTCAGAAACAGACTCCATGAGGGTGGTATGAGGTACCGACATCCACAGGTGGGGGTTGTGCTTACAGCCCAACACTGTGCAGGACGTTTGGCATTTGCCAGTGAACACCAAGATTGGCAAATTCGCCAGTGGCGCCCTGTGCTCTTCACAGATGAAAGCAGGTTCACACTGAGCACATGTGGCAGACGTGACAGAGTCTGGAGACGCCGTGAAGAACGTTCTGCTGCCTGCAAAATCCTCCAGCATGACCGGTTTGGCCGGTGGGTCAGTCATGGTGTGGGGTGGCATTTCTTTGGGGGGCCGCACAGCCCTCCATGTGCTCGCCAGAGGTAGCCTGACTGCCATTAGGTACCGAGATGAGATCCTCAGACCCGTTGTGAGACCATATGCTGGTGCGGTTGGCCCTGGGTTCCTCCTAATGCAAGACAATGCTAGCTAGACCTCATGTGGCTGGAGTGTGTCAGCAGTTCCTGCAAGAGGAAGGCATTGATGCTATGGACTGGCCCGCCCGTTCCCCAGACCTGAATCCAATTGAGCACATCTGGGACATCATGTCTCGCTCCATCCACCAGCGCCACGTTGCACCACAGACTGTCCAGGAGTTGGCGGATGCTTTAGTCCAGGTCTGGGAGGAGATCCCTCAGGAGACCATCCGCCGCCTCATCAGGAGCATGACCAGGCGTTGTAGGGAGGTCATACAAGCACGTGGAGGCCACACACACTACTGAGCCTCATTTTGACTTGTTTTAAGGACATTACATCCAAGTTGGATCAGCCTGTAGTGTGGTTTTCCACTTTAATTTTGAGTGTGACTCCAAATCCAGACCTCCATGGGTTGATAAATTTGATTTCCATTGATAATTTTTGTGTGATTTTTTTGTCAGCACATTCAACTATGTAAAGAAAAAAGTATTTAATAAGAATATTTCATTCATTCAGATCTAGAATGTGTTATTTTAGTGTTCCCTTTATTTTTTTGAGCAGTGTGTATATATATATATATATGAATGTGTGTATTTCATTTACAAGGTCCTTGCCTCTGCTGTCTGTACAGTATGATGGGTTTCCATACAGTACGTGTGAAATATCTATTGTTCCAATAAGTATGGTAATGTTTGAAATACTGTGTTTGATTCTCAGAACGTGTGTGTATTTGATCATGTCGGTGTATTTAATGTTCAGTAACGTGTCCCTGTGTGTATTTGATCATCCAGGTGTAATGTTCAGTAATGTGTCCCTGTGTGTATTTGATCATCCAGGTGTAATGTTCACTAATGTGTCCCTGTGTGTATTTGATCATCCAGGTGTAATGTTCACTAATGTGTCCCTGTGTGTATTTGATCATCCAGGTGTAATGTTCAGTAATGTGTCCCTGTGTGTATTTGATCATCCAGGTGTAATGTTCACTAATGTGTCCCTGTGTGTATTTGATCATGTCGGTGTATTTAATGTTCAGTAACGTGTCCCTGTGTGTATTTGATCATCCAGGTGTAATGTTCACTAATGTGTCCCTGTGTGTATTTGATCATCCAGGTGTAATGTTCACTAATGTGTCCCTGTGTGTATTTGATCATCCAGGTGTAATGTTCACTAATGTGTCCCTGTGTGTATTTGATCATCCAGGTGTAATGTTCAGTAACGTGTCCCTGTGTGTATTTGATCATCCAGGTGTAATGTTCATTAATGTGTCCCTGTGTGTATTTGATCATCCAGGTGTAATGTTCAGTAATGTGTCCCTGTGTGTATTTGATCATCCAGGTGTAATGTTCATTAATGTGTCCCTGTGTGTATTTGATCATCCAGGTGTAATGTTCATTAATGTGTCCCTGTGTGTATTTGATCATCCAGGTGTAATGTTCAGTAACGTGTCCCTGTGTGTATTTGATCATCCAGGTGTAATGTTCATTAATGTGTCCCTGTGTGTATTTGATCATCCAGGTGTAATGTTCAGTAATGTGTCCCTGTGTGTATTTGATCATGTAGGTGTATTTAATGTTCAGTAATGTGTCCCTGTGGGTATTTGCCAAGAGTCATAAATGTAATGTCTGCAAACAGACCCGACAAGAGAGCCATGACTCAACAGTATCCATGGAAACTGATCCTTTGTCCCACAATCCTATCTCCCACATAGTTTGTCTTTTACTTCCGTCTCTTCTTGCGTGACCTTGCTTAGTTCTTTAGTACCGCTTGATGAAGAACGCGGTGGCTATTAAAATGCATCAATGTGTTTGGTCCAATGGTCTCTGTGTCAATGTTTCTGTGATTTGAGTGAGTGAGGGAAAAATCCTTGTTTCAGTCACATGAATTCAATCCCCTGGAATTGAAAAAGCTTCAATATTTGAGGGTCTGAGTGAAGTGTCAGAAGGTTAATGGAGATAGTTATAGTATATTCGTTGTTTCTGCTGGGAGAGTAAGAGGATGAGAGTGTGTGTGTGTGTGTGTGTCTGTGTGTGTGTGTGTCTGTGTGTGTGTGTGTCTGTGTGTGTGTGTGTCTGTCTGTCTGTGTGTTTGAGGAAGAGAGAGATACAGGGAGTGAGAGAAGACATGTCATTTGCTTGGTTATGTGTGTGTACATGTGATACATGCAAGTGATTTTGAAATCAAATGATAGCGTTGTTCACCTGTTGTTTAAAAAAAACATCTTAAGAAACATTTCAATAAAAGTCATATACATTTCTATTCCATTTACAAAAGTACCAAAACAAAACCCATAAGACTAGATTTACAGAAGGGCTAGTGAGTGAAGAGACACAACAGTAAGACTAGGAAGGTTTAAGGTTACACACACTATCACGTGGCGGTAAAGTCCATGGTGGGATCAGGTGGGAGAACGAAGGAGAGAAGATGGAGGCATTTGGGTCCATCAAAAATGAATACATTTAAAACATAAAAAACATGAGGAATGTAAAATTGCCAACACAAGTTCTAAAGAGTCATGTGATCGTAACGTAAACAATAAAGACAAAAATATATACTGTAAAGTGTTCTAGAACAGGGCAATTTGAGGGGGGATTGTTTGGTCAGGGAAAACTCATTCTGAATCATCAGCTACATCCTCTACCTCGGTGCTGTCCAACCCTCTTCCTGGAGATCTACTGTCCAGTAGGTTCAGTCCAACCCTCTTCCTGGAGATCTACTGTCCAGTTGGTTCAGTCCAACCCTCTTCCTGGAGATCTACTGTCCAGTAGGTTCAGTCCAACCCTCTTCCTGGAGATCTACTGTCCAGTAGGTTCAGTCCAACCCTCTTCCTGGAGATCTACTGTCCAGTAGGTTCAGTCCAACCCTTTTCCTGGAGATCTACTGTCCAGTAGGTTTTCAGTCTAACCAAGTGGTAGAGGTTAATGGTTCACTGTCTCAGGCAAAACCAATGAGTTGTGGCATTCCACAGGGGAGCGTGCTTGGGCCTCTGCTGTTTTTATTGTATATTAACGATATGAAAGATGCTTGTTCTTGCCGTCTTTTCTTCATGTGGATGACTCTACACAAAAGTAAAACTATGTTGGAGAGCATACTTAGCACGGAGCTTACTAGCATTAGCAAATGGCTTGGAGATAATAAGCTATCTCTGCACTTAGGGAAAACTGAAGTAATTATTTTTGGATCCAGACCTAAATTGAGTAGGTTCTCTGAAATCAGTGTGGAATTAAGGCTGAGGTGTTGACTACTAAAATCTCTGTTAGCTACTTGGGATGTATCATTGATGGAAGCTTGGGAGGTGTGAGCATGGCCAATAAGGTGCTAGGGAAGGTTAATGCCAGGACTACGTCTTTGGCTAGAATGTCCAAGCTGCTTGATAAGGACTCCATGAAAGTGCTAGCTACTGCCCTCATTCAATGCCATTTTGACTATGCTAGTACTTCCTGGTTTGGGGGCTTATCTAAACTTACGAAGGGGAAGCTCCAGATAGCCCAGAATAAGCTGATCAGGGTAGTATTGAAGGTGAGTCCACGTATTCACATAGGCAGCAGCTGCTTTCAGGAACTAAACTAATCTTTCCTGGAGATCTACTGTCCTGTAGGTTTTCAGTCCTACCCTCTTCCTGGAGATCTACTGTCCTGTAGGTTTTCAGTCCTACCCTCTTCCTGGAGATCTACTGTCCTGTAGGTTTTCAGTCCAACCCTCTTCCTGGAGATCTACTGTCCTGTAGGTTTTCAGTCCTACCCTAATTTAGCATATCTGATTCAGCTAGTTAAGATCTTGTTGAGCAGCTAATAAGTAGAATCAGGTGTGTTAAATTAGGGTTGGACTGAAAACCCACAGGACTGTAGATCTCCAGGAAGAGGATTGGACTGAAAACCCACAGGACGGTAGATCTCCAGGAAGAGGGTTGGACTGAAAACCCACAGGACGGTAGATCTCCAGGAAGAGGGTTGGGCAGCCCTGCTCTACTGCATATACAAAGATGTCTGGGACAATACCAAATCATGTGAAAACAATCAAATTAAATGAATACATGAACAAAAGTGCTGTTAATTTCTATCATAAATTATCTGGAAAAATAAGATCCCAAAACAGAAAACGGATTGGGGCAATGAGGGGCACACTTGGAAGTTTGGAGAAGAGGCCTGTTGTCTTATCTTTATACTACAACTCATTTATTTTGTGCATTGTCCCTAGCTGTTAATTACAACCAGCATACACTGCCAGCATAACTCTTGTATAATACCATTGTCTAAGTTCATCAGTGCTGATTAGGTCTTAAAGTGCAGTTATGTGTCTTGATATCGCGTTGTGATATCTGACTAGTTGAAGGACACGTGGACAGGATGATATCACACCATGGATCTGTCTAGTCCAGGAGTGGACAACTCCAGTCCTCAGGGCCTGATTGGCGTCACAATTATGCCCCAGCCCTAAGCTAAAACACCTGACTCCAATAATCACCTAATCATGATCTTCAGTTTAGAATGCAATGTGATTAATCAGCTGTGTTTGTTAGGGATGGAGAAGAAGTGTTATACCAATCAGGCCCTCGAGGACTGGAGTTGTCCACCCCTGGACATATATAGGTATAATAGGTATAATAACAGTAAGTATCTTTAAATACTTGTGGTCTATAGTTTATATTATGATATGAAAATGATGTGCTGTAACTGTGTTAGTGCAAGACAACAGGGTTGTTTTACGAGTGTTAAACGCCTCTTTCTTTCATCACTCAATATAAGGAATGCTTCAAACTGAGGGTATGACATTCACTATAGATACTGCTCCATGTCCCATACTATACTGTCCCATACTATAGATACATGTCCCATACTATAAATATATGTCCCATACTATAAATACTGTCCCATACTATACTGTCCCATACTATAGATACTGTCCCATGTCCAATACTATAAATACATGTCCCATACTATAGATATATGTCCCATGTCCCATACTATAAATATATGTCCCATACTATAGATACTGTCCCATTCTATAGATACTGTCCCATGTCCCATACTATAAATATATGTCCCATACTATAGATACTGCCCCATACTATAGATACTATCCCATGTCCCATACTATAGATACTGTCTCATGCGAGCAGGCCTTTCTAATCGACCTGGCCCGGGTATCCTGGAAGGACATTGACCTCATCCCGTCAGTTGAGGATGCCTGGTCATTCTTTAAAAGTAACTTCCTCACCATTTTAGATAAGCATGCTCCGTTCAAAAAATGCAGAACTAAGAACAGACATAGCCCTTGGTTCACTCCAGACCTGACTGCCCTTGACCAGCACAAAAACATCACGTGGCGGACTGCAATAGCATCGAATAGTCCCCGCGATATGCAACTGTTCAGGGAAGTCAGGAACCAATACACGCAGTCAGTCACGAAAGCAAAGGCCAGCTTCTTCAGGCAGAAATTTGCATCCTGTAGCTCTAACTCCAAAAAGTTCTGGGACACTGTAAAGTCCATGGAGAACAAGAGCACCTCCTCCCAGCTGCCCACTGCACTGAGGCTAGGTAACACGGTCACCACCGATAAATCCATGATTATCGAAAACTTCAACAAGCATTTCTCAACGGCTGGCCATGCCTTCCTCCTGGCTACTCCAACCTCGGCCAACAGCTCCGCCCCCCCCCCCCCGCAGCTACTCGCCCAAGCCTCTCCAGGTTCTCCTTTACCCAAATCCAGATAGCAGATGTTCTGAAAGAGCTACAAAACCTGGACCTGTACAAATCAGCTGGGCTTGACAATCTGGACCCTCTATTTCTGAAACTATCCGCCGCCATTGTCGCAACCCCTATTACCAGCCTGTTCAACCTCTCTTTCATATTGTCTGAGATCCCAAAGGATTGGAAAGCTGCAGCAGTCATCCCCCTCTTCAAAGGGGGAGACACCCTGGACCCAAATTGTTACAGACCTATATCCATCCTGCCCTGCCTATCTAAGGTATTCGAAAGCCAAGTCAACAAACAGGTCACTGACCATCTCGAATCCCACCGCTGTGCAATCTGGTTTCCGAGCCGGTCACGGGTGCACCTCAGCAATGCTCAAGGTACTAAACGATATCATAACCGCCATCGATAAAAGACAGTACTGTGCAGCCGTCTTCCTCGACCTGGCCAAGGCTTTCGACTCTGTCAATCACCATATTCTTATCGGCAGACTCAGTAGCCTCGGTTTTTCTAATGACTGCCTTGCCTGGTTCACCAACTACTTTGCAGACAGAGTTCAGTGTGTCAAATCGGAGGGCATGTTGTCCAGTCCTCTGGCAGTCTCTATGGGGGTGCCACAGGGTTCAATTCTCGGGCCGACTCTTTCCTCTGTATATATCAATGATGTTGCTCTTGCTGCGGGCGATTCCCTGATCCACCTCTACGCAGACGACACCATTCTGTATACTTCTGGCCCTTCCTTGGACACTGTGCTATCTAACCTCCAAACAAGCTTCAATGCCATACAACACTCCTTCCGTGGCCTCCAACTGCTCTTAAACGCTAGTAAAACCAAATGCATGCTTTTCAACCGTTCGCTGCCTGCACCCGCACGCCCGACTAGCATCACCACCCTGGATGGTTCCGACCTAGAATATGTGGACATCTATAAGTACTTAGGTGTCTGGCTAGACTGTAAACTCTCCTTCCAGACTCATATCAAACATCTCCAATCTAAAATCAAATCTAGAGTCGGCTATCTATTCCGCAACAAAGCCTCCTTCACTCACGCCGCCAAACTTACCCTAGTAAAACTGACTATCCTACCGATCCTCGACTTCGGCGATGTCATCTACAAAATAGCTTTCAATACTCTACTCAGCAAACTGGATGCAGTTTATCACAGTGCCATCCGTTTTGTTACTAAAGCACCTTATACCACCCACCACTGTGACCTGTATACTCTAGTTGGCTGGCCCTCGCTACATATTCGTCGCCAGACCCACTGGCTCCAGGTCATCTACAAGTCCATGCTAGGTAAAGCTCTGCCTTATCTCAGTTCACTGGTCACGATGGCAACACCCACCCGTAGCACGCGCTCCAGCAGGTGTATCTCATTGATCATCCCTAAAGTCAACACCTCATTTGGCCGCCTTTCGTTCCAGTTCTCTGCTGCCTGTGACTGGAACAAATTTCAAAAATCGCTGAAGTTGGAGACTTTTATCTCCCTCACCAACTTCAAACATCTGCTATCTGAGCAGCTAACCGATCGCTGCAGCTGTACATAGTCCATCTGTAAATAGCCCACCCATTTTTACCTACCTCATCCCCATACTGTTTTTATTTATTTACTTTTCTGCTCTTTTGCACACCAGTATCTCTACCTGTACATGACCATCTGATCATTTATCACTCCAGTGTTAATCTGCTAAATTGTAATTATTCGCCTACCTCCTCATGCCTTTTGCACACAATGTATATAGACTATTTTTTCTACTGTATTATTGACTTGTTTATTGTTTACTCCATGTGGAACTCTGTGTTGTCTGTTCACACTGCTATGCTTTATCTTGGCCAGGTCGCAGTTGTAAATGAGAACTTGTTCTCAACTAGCCTACCTGGTTAAATAAAGGTGGAGAAAAAAAAAATCATAAAAAATAAAAAATGTCCCATATCATTTAAAGCTTCTTTTCAATCCGTTTTGTAGAAGTTTATTGTTACAACGTGAATGAAATTTAAAGGCAATGTTCCCGTGTTAGCGGAGACTGCGTTCACGGTAAACTCTGTAATATGTCGTCTCAATGGGAAATGACCTTCACATTTCTATCGTCTGTAACGTTTCCATGATCCACATTTACTAGATCCCTTAAAGTCTTTTCAGTGGTTTATATCCCAAAAGCCACCAGGAGACTTTCCTACTTCTTAGAATAACCTCTGACCCTATCTGTGACCCTAGTCTTTCATCACATCACACAAACCCCAAGTTCAGTGGGCTGGCAGGGAGGTGATGGAGGGCAAGCCCATGGGATGAAGTTGGGCTCAGTGGGTGGATCAGATATGACTTGCCCTGGGGTAATGTGTCTGTGCGATGGGAGTGGCCATGAGACGGGTGCGGGCTGGCAGTGATTGAGGATGCAGTGGCACGACACACACACACACACGCGCACGGTGAGATGTGGGTGGGGTCTGAAGTCATCATAACCTGGCGTGTACATTGGTGATGATTTTTGGTGGAAGGTCCTTGATGGAGAGGTCCCCCGTCTCTCCCCCGCTATCCCCTGCCCCATGGTCGGTGCTCTCACAGCTGCTCTGGGGCGACTCTGGAGGGGGCTTGTACAGAACACTGGCCAGCAGGAAGAACATCATGCCAAGAACCTGACGGAGGGAGGGACGGATGAAGAGAGAGAGATAAGACATGCACTATGGTTAGAGGGAGAATATAATTCTCTCTCAGTTAAACAAACATTTGATATGGTCGTGAGAATGAAGAAAGTCATTGAACACAATCCTATAACAGAATGAAATAACAGACATGTAGGCCTTGAGTTACCTTGTAGATGATGCCAGCGATGAGTGTATAGCGGCTCATGGCAGAGTTCTGGTAGAGGTAGCAGGAGCCCTGCTCTCCACACTGGTCCTGCCACAGCATGCATGAGATGTCGATCACAGAGCCAAACGCTATTGGGCCTGGGATCCCACCTTCAGGAACAACATCACATTACTTACTTTTTTATTTATTTTAAATTGAAACTTTAACTAGGCAAGTCAGTTAAGAACAAATTCTTAATTCTTGGCCTAAACCGGCCAACGCTGAGCCAATTCTGCGCCGTCCTATGGGACTCCCAATCACGGCTGGTTGTGATACAGCCTGGATTCAAACCAGGGTTTGTAATGACGCCTCTAACACTGAGATGCAGTGTCCTAGACCCCTTGCGCCACTCGGGAGCTTGTTGTCGGGAATCTCAAGCTACAAGGACACATTTATCAAATCAAAGCAAATTCAACAAGAGAAATGAAATACCTAGACTTCTCACCACGATCCACTGGATTCCCAGTCCAAAGGACCTCTGGCTGTCTGGGACACACCTGTAGGGGTCGACAGAGAGCACTTCAGATTCACAGTTCACACACTGAGGATACTATCAGACTGTTATAACAGAAATATACCACAGTTCACACACTCTTTTGTCTGTCTGCTCCATAACCACCTGAGGGTAGCAGTGAGGGTTAGGGTCTGTACCCACCTGAGGGTAGCAGTGAGGGTTAGGGTATGTACCCACCTGAGGGTAGCAGTGAGGGTTAGGGTCTGTACCCACCTGAGGGTAGCAGTGAGGGTTAGGGTATGTACCCACCTGAGAGTAGCAGTGAGGGTTAGGGTATGTACCCACCTGAGGGTAGCAGTGAGATTTAGAGTTAGGGTCTGTACCCACCTGAGGGTAGCAGTGAGGGCGGGGATACTACACAGGAAGGTGAAGAAGATGATGATGAAGAGGAAGGTGAGGAAGGCTGGCATGTGACTACAGGAGCTGGTGCACTTCCCATCCAGAGCCAGACCCTCCTGCCCCGACGTGACGTTCCCCCCCACCACACAGCTGCAGCCCAAGTACACCTGACCAGGGGCACCAGACAGAGGAGACAGTCAGACAGAGTCAACATACACAGCTATAGCCTGAGTACACCTGACCAGGGGCACCAGACAGAGGAGACAGTCAGACAGAGTCAACATACACAGCTGTAGCCTGAGTACACCTGACCAGGGGCACCAGACAGAGGAGACAGTCAGACAGAGTCAACATACACAGCTGTAGCCTGAGTACACCTGACCAGGGGCACCAGACAGAAGGGACAATCAGACAGAAGGGACAGTCAGACGGAATGGACAGTCAGACAGATGGACAGTAGGGGAGAGAGAAGGGACAGTCAGACAGAAGGGACAGTCAGACAGAAGGGACAGTAGGGGAGAGAGAAGGGTCAGTCAGACAGAAGGGACAGTCAGACAGAATGGACAGTCAGACAGAAGGGACAGTAGGGGATAGAGAAGGGACAGGCAGACAGAAGGGACAGTCAGACAGAAGGGACAGTAGGGGATAGAGAAGGGACAGTCAGACAGAAGGGACAGTCAGACAGAAGGGACAGTCAGACAGAAGGGACAGTCAGACAGAAGGGACAGTAGGGGATAGAGAAGGGACAATAGGGGAGAGAGAAGGGACAGTCAGACAGAAGGGACAGTCAGACAGAAGGGACAGTCAGACAGAAGGGACAGTAGGGGATAGAGAAGGGACAGTCAGACAGAAGGGACAGTTAGACAGAAGGGACAGTAGGGGAGACAGAAGGGTCAGTCAGACAGAAGGGTCAGTCAGACAGAAGGGACAGTAGGGGAGACAGAAGGGTCAGTCAGACAGAAGGGACAGTCAGACAGAAGGGACAGTCAGACAGAAGGGACAGTAGGGGATAGAGAAGGGACAGTCAGACAGAAGGGACAGTTAGACAGAAGGGACAGTAGGGGAGACAGAAGGGTCAGTCAGACAGAAGGGTCAGTCAGACAGAAGGGACAGTAGGGGAGACAGAAGGGTCAGTCAGACAGAAGGGACAGTCAGACAGAAGGGACAGTCAGACAGAAGGGACAGTAGGGGAGAGAGAAGGGTCAGTCAGACAGAAGGGACAGTTAGACAGAAGGGACAGTAGGGGAGACAGAAGGGACAGTCAGACAGAAGGGTCAGTCAGACAGAAGGGACAGTAGGGGGAGAGAAGGGTCAGTCAGACAGAAGGGACAGTCAGACAGAAGGAACAGTCAGACAGAAGGGACAGTCAGACAGAAGGGACAGTAGGGGAGAGAGAAGGGTCAGTCAGACAGAAGGGACAGTCAGACAGAATAAACAGTCAGACAGAAGGAACAGTCAGACAGAAGGAACAGTCAGACAGAGAGGGCTGCCTCGCATCTAGTCCTTTGCAGGATTTCGTTTTTTGGGGATTATGGCCGAATACAAACAGTGTAGTTATTCCCTCCCTCCACAAGGCAATCAAACAAGTGAAATGTTAGTATAGAGACAAAGTGGAGTCGCAATTCAACGGCTCAGACACAAGACGTATGTGGCAGGGTCTACAGACAATCATGGATTACAGAAAGAAAACCAGCCACTTCGACGGACACCGACGTCTTGCTTCCAGACAAACTAAACACCTTCTTTGTCTGCTTTGAGGATAACACAGTGCCACCGACACGGCCCACTACCAAGGACTGTGTGCTCTCTTTCTCTGGTGGCGGTGTGAGTAAGACATTTAAACGTGTTAACCATCGCATATGCTGCCAGCCCAGACGGCATCCCTAGCCACGTCCTCAGAGCATGCGCAGACCAGCTGGCTTGTGTGTTGTCAATCTCTCCCTATCCCAGTCTGCTGTCCCCCCACGCTTCAAGATGGCCACCATTGTTTCTGAACCCAAGAAGGCAACGGTAACTGAACTAAATGACTATCGCCCCATAGCACTTACTTCTGTCATCATGAAGTGCTTTGAGAGGCTAGTCAAGGATCATATCACTTCTACCTTACCTGACACCCTAGACCCACTCCAATTTGTTTACCAACAGATCCACATATGATGCAATCACCATCACACTGCACTATCCCATCTGGACAAGAGGAATACCTACAGTTGAAGTTGGAAGTTTACATACACCTTAGCCAAATACTTTTAAACTCAGTTTGTCACAATTCCTGACATTTAATCCTAGTACAAATTCCCTGTTTTAGGTCAGTTAGGATCACCACTTTATTTTAAGAATGTGAAATGTTAGAATTATAGTAGAGAGAATTATTTATTTCAGCTTTTATTTCTTTCATCACATTCCCAGTGGGTCAGAAGTTTCCATACACTCAATTAGCATTTGGTAGCATTGCCTTGAAATTGTTTAACTTGTTTCAAACGTTTCGGGTAGCCTTCCACAAGCTTCCCACAATAAGTTGGGTGAATTTTGGCCCATTCCTCCTGATAGAGCTGGTGTAACTGAGTCAGGTTGTAGGCCTCCTTGCTCGCATACACTTTTTCAGTTCTGCCCACACATTTTCTATGGGATTGAGGTCAGGGCTTTGTGATGGCCAATCCAATACCTTGACTTTGTTGTCCTTAAGCCATTTTGCCACAACTTTGGAAGTATGCTTGGGGTCATTGTCCATTTGGAAGACCCATTTGCGACCAAGCTTTCACTTCCTGACTGATGTCTTGAGATGCTTCAACATATCCACATAATTTTCCTCCCTCATGATGCCTTCTATTTTGTGAAGTGCACCAGCCCCTCCTGCAGCAAAGCACCCCCACAACATGATGCTGCCACCCCCGTGCTTCACGGTTGGGATGGTGTCCTTCGGCTTGCAAGCCTGTCCCTTTTTCCTCCAAACATAACGATGGTCATTATGGCCAAATAGTCATATTTTTGATTCATCAGATCAGAGGACATTTCTCCAAAAAGTACGATCTTTGTCCCCATGTGCAGTTGCAAACTGTATTCTGGCTTTTCTTATGGCGGCATTGAAGCAGTTCCTTGCTAAGAGGCCTTTCAGGTTATGTCGATATAGGACTCGTTTTACTGTGGATATAGATACTTTTGTACCTGTTTTCTCCAGCATCTTCCCAAGGTCCTTTGCTGTTGTTCTGAGATTGATTTTCACTTTTCGACCAAAGTACGTTCTAGGAGACAGAACGCGTCTCCTTCCTGAGTGGTATGACGGCTGCGTGGTCCTTTGGTGTTTACATTTGCGTACTATTGTTTGTACAGATGAACATGGTACCTTCAGGCATTTGGAAATTGCTCCCAAGGATTACCAGACTTGTGGAGGTCTACAATAATTTTTTCTTGGCTGATTTCTTTTGATTTTCAGCGGTTGCATTAAGAACCAGTGTATCTTTAATTATATGTAGAACATGTATCTTTAGTCAAAGTTTATGATGAGTATTTCTGTTATCTGGCGAAGCTATCTATAATTCCTCCTGATATTTTGGAGGCATTTCTGAACATGGCGTCAATGTAAACCGAGATTTGTGGATATAAATATGCATATTATCGAACAAAACATAAATGTATTGTGTAACATGTCATATGAGTGTCATCTGATGAAGATTATCACAAGGTTAGTGATTCATTTTATCTCTAATTCTGCTTTTGTGACTCTTTCTTTGACTGGAAAAAATGGCTGTGTTTTTCTTTTGATTTGGTGGTGGTCTAACATAAATATATGTTGTGTTTTCGCTGTAAAACATTTTAAAATAGGACATGATGGGTAGATGAACAAGATGTTTATCTTTCATTTGCTGTATTGGACTTGTTAATGTGTGAAAGTTAAATATTTTGAAATAATATTTTTGAATTCCCCGCGCAACCTTTTCAGCTGAATGGGGGGGGGGTTCCCCTCGGGGAATGCCTTGCCATAACAGGTTTTAATAAATGGATCACTAGTCACTTTAAACAATGCCACTTTAATAATGTCTACATATCTTACATTACTCATCTCATATGTACAGTTGAAGTGTACCTATGATAAAAATTACAGACCTCTACATGCTTTGTAAGTAGGAAAACCTGCAAAATTGGCAGTGGTTCAAAAACTTGTTCTCTCCACTGTATATATTATTCTTCCATTCCTTTACTTAGATTTGTGTGTATTAGGTAGTTGTTGTGGAATTGTTCGATTACTTGTTAGATATTATTGCACTGTCAGAACTAGAAGCACAAGCATTTCGCTACACTCGCAATACATTTTTCTTCATTAACAAACTGCTAACCATGTGTATGTGACCAATAAAATGTGATTTGATTTGACAGAAGGGACAGTCACACAGAAGGGACAGTCACACAGAGTGAACATGTATACTGACAGACTACCGTACATCTTCATTAACTAATTTAAGTGAGATCTTTGCTGAACAGTTGGTTGGTTACCTGTCTACCTGTGGAGACCTCCGTGTGGTTGACTGTGCTGCAGCCTGCATGGCAAGGGGAGTAATACATCACACCATCGGATCCACAGACTGGGTTATAGAGCTCTCGTAAACAGTGACAGTCTGCATTACAGCCCACCATCAGGTTGTCCCCCAACCAAGAACTGAGAAAGATAGAGAGAGAAAGAGAGATGAGAGAGAGACAGAGAGAGAGAGACAGAGACAGAGAGAGAGACAGAGACAGAGACAGAGACAGAGAGAGAAGAGAGAGAGAGAGAAGACAGAGAGAGAGAAGACAGACAGAGAGAGAGAGAAGACAGACAGAGAGAAGACAGAGAGAGAGAGATAAGACAGACAGAGAGAGAGAGAGAGAAGACAGACAGATAGAGACAGAGAGAGAGAGAAGACAGACAGAGAGAGAGAGAGAGAGAGAGAGAGAGAAGAAGACAGACAGACAGACAGACAGACAGACAGACAGACAGACAGACAGACAGACAGACAGACAGACAGACAGACAGAGGAGACAGAGAGAGAGGAGACAGAGAGAGAAGATAGACAGAGAGAGAGAAGATAGACAGAGAGAGAGAGAGAGAAGACAGACAGAGAGAGAGAGAGAGAAGACAGACAGAGAGAGAGAGAGAGAAGACAGACAGAGAGAGAGAGAGAGAAGACAGACAGAGAGAGAAGACAGACAGACAGACAGACAGACAGACAGACAGACAGACAGACAGACAGACAGACAGACAGACAGACAGACAGACAGACAGACAGACAGACAGACAGACAGACAGACAGACAGACAGACAGACAGACAGACAGACAGACAGACAGACAGACAGACAGACAGACAGACAGACAGAGAGAGAGAGAGAGAGAGAGAGAGAGAGAGAGAGAGAGGAGACAGAGAGAGAGGAGATTGACAACCAAACAAACCAAAACAAAGGCAAAGTCTTCTCATGCTTTGTTGATTTCAAAAAAACCTTTGACTCAATTTGGCATGAGAGTCTGCTATACAAATTGATGGAAAATGGTATTGGGGGTAAAACGTACGACATTAAAAATCCATGTACACAAACAACAAGTGTGCGGTTAAAATTGGCAAAAAACACAAATTTCTTCCCACAGGCCCGTGGGGTGAGACAGGGATGCAGCTTAAGCCCCACCCTCTTCAACATATATATCAACGAATCGGCGGTGGGACTAGAAAAGTCTGCAGCACCCGGCCTCACTCTACTAGACTCTGAAGTGAAATGTCTACTGTTTGCTGATGATCCTGTCACCAACCAAGGAGGGCCTACAGCAGCACCTAGATATTCTGCACAGATTCTGCCAGACCTGGCCCGTGATAGTAAATCTCAGTAAGACCAAAATAATAGTGTTCCAAAAAAAATACAAATTCCATCTAGACACCATTGCCCTAGAGCACACAAAAAACTATACATACCTTGGCCTAAACATCAGCGCCACAGGTTACTTTCACAAAGCTATGAACGATCTGAGAGACAAGGCAAGAAGGGCATTCTATGCCATTAAAACGAACATAAAATTCAACATACCAATTAGGATCTGGCAAAAAATACTTGAGTCAGTTATAGAACCCATTGCCCTTTATGGTTGTTAGGTCTGGGGTCCGCTCACCAACCAAGAATTCACAAAATGGGACAAACACCAAATTGAGACTCTGCACGCAGAATTCTGCAAAAATATCCCCCGTGTACAACGTAGAACACCAAATAATGCATGCAGAGCAGAATTAAGCCGATACCCACTAATTATCAAAATCCAGAAAAGAGCCATTAAATTCTACAACCACCTAAAAGAAAGTGATTCACAAACCTTCCATAACAAAGCCATCACCTACAGAGAGATGAACCTGGAGAAGAGTCCCCTAAGCAAGCTGGTCCTGGGGCTCTGTTCACAAACACAAACACACCCTACAGAGCCCCAGGACAGCAGCACAATTAGACCCAACCAAATCATGAGAAAACAAAAAGATAATTACTTGACACATTGGAAAGAATTAACAACAAAACAGAGCAAACTAGAATGCTATTTGGCCCTACACAGAGAGTACACAGCGACAGAATACCTGACCACTGTGACTGACCCAAAATTAAGGAAAGCTTTGACGATGTACAGACTCAGTGAGCATAGCCTTGCTATTGAGAAAGGCCGCCGTAGGCAGACATGGCTCTCAAGAGAAGACAGGCTATGTGCTCACTGCCCACAAAATGAGGTGGAAACTGAGCTGCACTTCCTAACCTCCTGCCCAATGTATGACCATATTAGAGAGACATATTTCCCTCAGATTACACAGATCCACAAAGAATTCTAAAACAAATCCAATTCTGATAAACTCCCATATCTACTGGGTAAAATTCCACAGTGTGCCATCACAGCAGCAAGATTTGTGACCAGTTGCCACGAGAAAAGGGCAACCAGTGAAGAACAAACACCATTGTAAATACAACCCATTATTTTACTTTATCTCAAATATAAAGTATATTTTGATCTGTTCCAAAAAATGTTGGTTACTAAATGATTCCATATGTGTTATTTCATAGTTTTGATGTCTTCACTATTATTCTACAATGTAGAAAATAGTAAAAATAAAGAAAAATCCTTGAATGAGTAGGTCTGTCCAAACGTTTGACTGGTACAGTATATATGTAATTAGAATTTTTTTGTGCACATTTTTTAAAATGTAACTTTTATTTAACTAGGCAAGTCAGTTTAGAACACATGTTTATTTACAATGAGTGAACAACTGCCTTGTTCAGGGGTAGGAAGAAACATTTTCACCTTGTCAGCTCAGGGATTCCATCTTGCAATCATTTGGTTACTAGCCCAACCTTCTAAACACTAGGCTATCTGCCGTCCCAAAGGTTCTCACGGAGACCTTGGCCAATTGTATTGCCAATTACCCCTCATGCACAATTCCATGACGGTCTCAACCCTACCAGTCTGTTTAGCTAACATTCCACTTCTTTGTACTCAAAATAATGATTATACTGTATAATGGGTAAGACAAAATAATGATTATACTGTATAATGGGTAAGACAAAATAATTATTATACTGTATAATGGGTAAGACAAAATAATGTCAAATATTCCACTGGGCCTGGTCTGGGCTTACCTGTTGTGGAGGTTGTGGGCTGGCTCATTGTACTGTTCATTGTACTGATGACCCGGTGGCAGGTTGCTGCGGTAGGGGGAAGTCACCCCGGCCATGGGGACGTTGGGACAGTGGATGAGGAAGATGAAGATGGCAAGAAGACTGATGACGGCACACACTATGCAGAACCTAATGATGTCACGGCAACGGAGGTTCAGCTTCTTCACGATGTAGCCACCCAGGAAAGTGCCCCCTCCACCCGCGGGTACCACCATGTAGCCTGGTGGGAGGAGAGGGAAGGTTAATACCATGTAGCCTGGTGGGAGGAGAGGGAAGGTTAATACCATGTAGCCTGGTGGGAGGAGAGGGAAGGTTAATACCATGTAGCCTGGTGGGAGGAGAGGGAAGGTTAATACCATGTAGCCTGGTGGGAGGAGAGGGAAGGTTAGTACCATGTGTATGTGAGGGATGAGGAGGGAAGGTTAGTACCATGTGTATGTGAGGGATGAGGAGGGAAGGTTAGTACCATGTGTATGTGAGGGATGAGGAGGGAAGGTTAGTACCATGTGTATGTGAGGGATGAGGAGGGAAGGTTAGTACCATGTGTATGTGAGGGATGAGGAGGGAAGGTTAGTACCATGTGTATGTGAGGGATGAGGAGGGAAGGTTAGTACCATGTGTATGTGAGGGATGAGGAGGGAAGGTTAGTACCATGTGTATGTGAGGGATGAGGAGGGAAGGTTAGTACCATGTGTATGTGAGGGATGAGGAGGGAAGGTTAGTACCATGTGTATGTGAGGGATGAGGAGGGAAGGTTAGTACCATGTGTATGTGAGGGATGAGGAGGGAAGGTTAGTACCATGTGTATGTGAGGGATGAGGAGGGAAGGTTAGTACCATGTGTATGTGAGGGATGAGGAGGGAAGGTTAGTACCATGTGTATGTGAGGGATGAGGAGGGAAGGTTAGTACCATGTGTATGTGAGGGATGAGGAGGGAAGGTTAGTACCATGTGTATGTGAGGGATGAGGAGGGAAGGTTAGTACCATGTGTATGTGAGGGATGAGGAGGGATGAGGAGGGAGGTATAACTAGTTAAATGGTAGTACTGTGAATAAGGGGCCCAATATCCATGTGGCAGAGCACCAAGTATTGTGACGTGGCAGAGCGCCAAGTATTGTGACGTGGCAGAGCACCCAGTATTGTGACGTGGCAGAGCACCCAGTATTGTGACGTGGCAGAGCACCAAGTATTGTGACGTGGCAGAGCGCCAAGTATTGTGACGTGGCAGAGCACCCAGTATTGTGACGTGGCAGAGCACCCAGTATCGTGACGTGGCAGAGCACCAAGCATAGTGACGTGGCAGAGCACCAAGTATTGTGACGTAGCAGAGCACCCAGTATCGTGACGTGGCAGAGCGCCAAGTATTGTGACGTGGCAGAGCGCCAAGTATTGTGACGTGGCAGAGCACCCAGTATTGTGACGTGGCAGAGCACCAAGTATTGTGACGTGGCAGAGCGCCAAGTATTGTGACGTGGCAGAGCGCCAAGTATTGTGACGTGGCAGAGCGCCAAGTATTGTGACGTGGCAGAGCACCAAGTATTGTGACGTGGCAGAGCACCCAGTATCGTGACGTGGCAGAGCACCAAGCATAGTGACGTGGCAGAGCACCAAGTATTGTGACGTGGCAGAGCACCCAGTATCGTGACGTGGCAGAGCACCAAGTATTGTGACGTGGCAGAGCACCCAGTATAGTGACGTGGCAGAGCACCAAGTATAGTGACGTGGCAGAGCACCCAGTATTGTGACGTGGCAGAGCACCCAGTATTGTGACGTGGCAGAGCACCACGTATTGTGACGTGGCAGAGCATCAAGTATTGTGACGTGGCAGAGCACCAAGTATTTTGACGTGGCAGAGCGCCAAGTATTGTGACGTGGCAGAGCACCAAGTATTGTGACGTGGCAGAGTATACGTATTGTGACGTGGCAGAGCACCAAGTATTGTGACGTGGCAGAGCACCACGTATTGTGACGTGGCAGAGCACCCAGTATTGTGACGTGGCAGAGCACCACGTATCGTGACAGACCACCACGTATCGTGACGTGGCAGAGCACCACGCATCGTGACAGAGCACCACGTATCGTGGCAGAGCACCACGTATCTTGACACTGACCTAGAGCGAGAGAGCGAGAGAGAGAGACGTGGTAGAGCACCACGCATCGTGACAGAGCACCACGTATCGTGGCAGAGCACCACGTATCGTGGCAGAGCACCACGTATCTTGACAGAGCACCACATATCGTGACAGAGCAGCACGTATCGTGACGTGGCAGAGCAGCACGTATTGTGACGTGGCAGAGCACCACGTATCGTGACAGAGCAGCACATATCGTGACGTGGCAGAGCAGCACGTATCGTGACGTGGCAGAGCACCACGTATCGTGACAAAGCACCACGTATCGTGACATGACAAAGCACCACGTATCGTGACAGAGCACCACATACCGTGACGTGGCAGAGCACCACGTATCGTGACGTGGCAGAGCACCACGTATCGTGACGTGGCAGAGCACGACGTATCGTGACGTGGCAGAGCACGACGTATCGTGACGCTGCAGAGCACCACGTACCGTGACGTGGCAGAGCACCACGTACCGTGACGTGGCAGCGCGAGTCCCATTGTAAACAAGCTTGCTAACTTCATGTAGAACGTGTGTCTCACATCACAGTTTGTGTGGGGTGGAGTTAGTGTTCTAACGCTCTCTCACCAAACCAGGTGGCTGCCTCAGATGCACTCAGACTGAACTGAGACTCTAGGAACTTGGGGCCGAAGGTGGACATGCCAGCGATGAGGGTGGCCTCTGTGGCCCCCGCCAGACACAGGAAGAGGAAGGGAGGGTTCTTCAGCAGGAGCAACACTGACCTAGAAAGAGAGAGCGAGAGAGAGAGAGAGAGAGAGCGAGAGAAGACAGAGTGAAAGAGAGAGAGAGAAAGAGAGCGAGAAGGGAGAGTGAAAGAGAGAGAGAGAGAGCGAGAATGAAAGAGAGCGAGAGAAGGGAGAGTGAAAGAGAGAGAGAGAGAGAAGGGAGAGTGAAAGAGAGAAAGAGAGCGAGAAGGGAGAGTGAAAGAGAGAGAGAACGAGAGCGAGAAGGGAGAGTGAAAGAGAGAGAGAGAAAGAGAACGAGAAGGGAGAGTGAAAGAGAGAGAGAGAAAGAGAGCGAGAAGGGAGAGTGAAAGAGAGAGAGAGAAAGAGAGCGAGAAGGGAGAGTGAAAGAGAGAGAGAGAAAGAGAGCGAGAAGGGAGAGTGAAAGAGAGAGAGAGAGAGCGAGAGGGGAGAGTGAACGAGAGAGAGAGCGAGCGAGAAGGGAGAGTGAAAGAGAGAGAGCGAGCGAGAAGGGAGAGTGAAAGAGAGAGAGAGAGAGAGAAGGGAGAGTGAAAGAGAGAGAGAGGAGAGTGAAAGAGAGAGAGAGGAGAGTGAAAGAGAGAGAGAGGAGAGTGAAAGAGAGAGAAGGGAGAGTGAAAGAGAGAGAGAGAGAGAGAGAGAGAGAGAGAGAGAAGGGAGAGAGAGAGAGAGAGAGAGAGAGAGAGAGAGAGAGAGAGAGAGAGAGAGAGAGAGTGGGGTTATTTCCTTAGTAAGATCTACAGTTCTTAATTAAAGTAAAGCTCATCCATAATCTCTAACGCTGAGACCTGGGCCCGTATCCACAACATCTCAGAGAGCTGATCCACAATAACTTTCGCCTTTAAAATATAATGTGCACGAATACACTCTTAGAAAACGATTTGCTTTCTAGAACCAAAAAGGGTTATTTGGCTATCCCCATAGGAGAACCCTTTGAAGAAACCCTTTTGGTTCCAGGTAGAACCCAACAGAGTTATACCTGGCAACAAAAAGGGTTCTCCTATGGGGACAGCCACAGAAACCTTTTGGAACAATTTTTGTAGTACTGTAAGCTGATTCAGACAGATCCTAGATCAGCCCTCCTACTCCGAGACACTTGACTACCATGTTATGTAACAACAATGTAGTCTTTGTCCTGTTTCCTCTCACTAATCCCCTGTTGCCATGGAGAATCAGTCTGCTTTCTGAGCCCAAGTTTTGTTGGAAACGGGGAGAAATTGTGCTTTACAACGGTATTGATATTACAGTTGATCTAAAATAAGGTCAATTGTACGAATCCAGCGCGATGTACAAACGTGAGTTAGTTAACGTTAGCTGATTGAATCCATCTGTCAGTGTTATGGTGTGAGTTAATAAATAGAGACGGAGAGTGGAAGGCCTGGTTCCTTCTGTATCGTAGAGGGTAGGGTCACCTACTGTACCTGGGCATGTCTTTCACTGACTTCCCAAACTGAGGGTCTGATGCACTGGCCTGACTGCCATCTTTCAGCTGGTGGGTCTCAGACACACGCATGGCCACATACTTCTGAGAGCCTGGACAGAGAAAGGGGGGACAAAAATACAGATATATATGTTGATGTCAAAGACTGATCTCATTGGGATGTGTTGGGTTCTGTGGTGTTGGTGAAGTGACATTAAGTTGGTCAGTAACCTGGTAGTTGGCGTGGGTAACCCAGGATGGGCAGGGCGACGACCAGCCCTGCTGCGCCTCCTGCCAGGAAGCCAATCCACCAGGCCCCCACCCACAGAGGGTTCTCTGGAGTCAGCTCCGTCCTACACACAGGGAAGGGGCACAGAAGAAGATATGACGAAGAGGACAAAAAGTTGCGAGATGGACAATAATGAAGTCGAGAGCTTTGGCTTATTTATTGAGAATTATTAGTAAATGTTACACTGCAAAGGACCACTAGAGGGAGGTATTGTATATCTGTAGAATGGCCACTAGAGGGTAGTATTGTATATCTGTAGAATGGCCACTAGAGGGAGGTATTGTATATCTGTAGAATGGCCACTAGAGGGAGGTATTGTATATTTGTAGAATGACCACTAGAGGGAGGTATTGTATATCTGTAGAATGGCCACTAGAGGGTAGTATTGTATATCTGTAGAATGGCCACTAGAGGGAGGTATTGTATATCTGTAGAATGGCCACTAGAGGGAGGTATTGTATATCTGTAGAATGGCCACTAGAGGGTAGTATTGTATATCTGTAGAATGGCCACTAGAGGGAAGTATTGTATATCTGTAGAATGGCCACTAGAGGGAGGTATTGTATATCTGTAGAATGGCCACTAGAGGGAGGTATTGTATATCTGTAGAATGGCCACTAGAGGGAGGTATTGTATATCTGTAGAATGGCCACTAGAGGGAGGTATTGTATATCTGTAGAATGGCCACTAGAGGGAGGTATTGTATATCTGTAGAATGGCCACTAGAGGGTAGTATTGTATATCTGTAGAATGGCCACTAGAGGGTAGTATTGTATATCTGTAGAATGGCCACTAGAGGGAGGTATTGTATATCTGTAGAATGGCCACTAGAGGGAGGTATTGTATATCTGTAGAATGGCCACTAGAGGGAGGTATTGTATATCTGTAGAATGGCCACTAGAGGGAGGTATTGTATATCTGTAGAATGGCCACTAGAGAGAGGTATTGTATATCTGTAGAATGGCCACTAGAGGGAGGTATTGTATATCTGTAGAATGGCCACTAGAGGGAGGTATTGTATATCTGTAGAATGGCCACTAGAGGGAGGTATTGTATATCTGTAGAATGGCCACTAGAGGGAGGTATTGTATATCTGTAGAATGGCCACTAGAGGGAGGTATTGTATATCTGTAGAATGGCCACTAGAGGGAGGTATTGTATATCTGTAGAATGGCCACTAGAGGGTAGTATTGTATATCTGTAGAATGGCCACTAGAGGGAGGTATTGTATATCTGTAGAATGGCCACTAGAGGGAGGTATTGTATATCTGTAGAATGGCCACTAGAGGGTAGTATTGTATATCTGTAGAATGGCCACTAGAGGGAGGTATTGTATATCTGTAGAATGGCCACTAGAGGGTAGTATTGTATATCTGTAGAATGGCCACTAGAGGGAGGTATTGTATATCTGTAGAATGGCCACTAGAGGGAGGTATTGTATATCTGTAGAATGGCCACTAGAGGGTAGTATTGTATATTTGTAGAATGGCCACTAGAGAGTAGTATTGTATATCTGTAGAATGGCCACTAGAGGGTAGTATTGTATATTTGTAGAATGGCCACTAGAGGGTAGTATTGAATATCTGTAGAATGGCCAATAGAGGGTAGTAATTGTATATCTGTAGAATGGCCACTAGAGGGTAGTAATTGTATATCTGTAGAATGGCCACTAGAGGGAGGTATTGTATATTTGTAGAATGGCCACTAGAGGGTAGTAATTGTATATCTGTAGAATGGCCACTAGAGGGAGGTATTGTATATTTGTAGAATGGCCACTAGAGGGTAGTAATTGTATATTTGTAGAATGGCCACTAGAGGGTAGTAATTGTATATCTGTAGAATGGCCACTAGAGGGTAGTAATTGTATATCTGTAGAATGGCCACTAGAGGGAGGTATTGTATATTTGTAGAATGGCCACTAGAGGGTAGTAATTGTATATCTGTAGAATGGCCACTAGAGGGAGGTATTGTATATTTGTAGAATGGCCACTAGAGGGTAGTATTGTATATCTGTAGAATTGCCACTCAAATCAAATCAAATGTTATTTGTCACATGCGCCCAATACAACAGTCTGTGACTAGGGTGGCTGGAGTCTATTGTATAGCTGTAGGAACACATTTCCCCTTTTAAGGTGAAATTATTTTTATAGTCTACGGGTCCAGCTGAATCAGATCCGGTAAATACAGACGCATTAAGAAGCTGTTCCTCTGAGCTGAGTCAAGAGGTATGGTACGTGGAGGCAGACAGACAGAGGTACTCACGTCATGTGGATCTCTGTGTAGATGTTGAGGAAGTATCCTCCTAGAAGATACCCTGCAGCTGGGCCCACGATGGCTGCTGTATAGAAGATCCCTGAGGAGCCAGACAGACAGAGACCAGAAAAGAGCTTCAGTTAGGGTCTTCCTACATCCCCTCATTGTTACTAAAAGCATTGTAATTGGGACAAATAATTCACTAAACCCTTAACCTCAACCAAATCTTGTAATAAATAATGTGGTGACTAAACTGCTTGGAGTAACTCTGGATTGTAAAACTGTCATGGTCAAAACATATTGATACACCAGTAGCTAAGATGGGGAGAAGTCTGTCCATAATAAAGTGCTACTCTACATTCTTAACAGCAACAAGGCAGGTCCTACAGGCCCTAGTTTTGTCACACCTGGACTACTGTTCAGTCATGTGGTCTGGTGCCACTAAGAGGGACCTCAGAAAATTACAACCGGCTCAGAACAGGGCAGCAGGACTGGCCCTTGGATGTACACAGAGAGCTAACATTACTAATATGCATGTCAATCTCTCCTGACTCTAAGTGGAGGAGAGACTGACTTCATCACTACTTGTATTTATGAGAGGTATTGACATGTTGAAAGCACTGAGCTGTCTGTTTAAATGACTGGCACACAGCTCGGACACCCATGCATACCCCACAAGACATGCCACCAGAGGTCTCTTCACAGTCCCCAAGTCCAGAATAGACAATGGGAGGCGTACAGTACTACATAGAGCCATGACTACATGGAACTCTGTTCCACATCAGGTAACTGATGCAAACAGTAGAATCAGATAAAAAAACAGCTAATATCTAGAAAACAAAATCCATGTGTACATGTATTGTAGAGTAGTGGTCTGAGGGAACACACTGTGGTAGTAGAGTTGTGGTCTGAGGTAACACACTGTGGTAGTAGAGTAGTGGTCTGAGGGAACACACTGTGGTAGTAGAGTAGTGGTCTGAGGGAACACACTGTGGTAGTAGAGTAGTGGTCTGAGGGAACACACTGTGGTAGTCGAGTAGTGGTCTGAGGGAACACACTGTGGTAGTAGAGTAGTGGTCTGAGGTAACACACTGTGGTAGTAGAGTAGTGGTCTGAGGGAACACACTGTGTAGTAGAGTAGTGGTCTGAGGTAAAACACTGTGGTAGTAGAGTAGTGGTCTGAGGGAACACACTGTGGTAGTAGAGTAGTGGTCTGAGGGAACACATTGTGGTAGTAGAGTAGTGGTCTGAGGGAACACACTGTGGTAGTAGAGTAGTGGTCTGAGGGAACACACTGTGGTAGTAGTGTAGTGGTCTGAGGGAACACACTGTGGTAGTAGTAGTCTGAGGGAACACACTGTGGTAGTAGAGTAGTGGTCTGAGGGAACACACTGTGGTAGTAGAGTAGTGGTCTGAGGGAACACACTGTGGTAGTAGAGTAGTGGTCTGAGGGAACACACTGTGGTAGTAGAGTAGTGGTCTGAGGGAACACACTGTGGTAGTAGAGTAGTGGTCTGAGGGAACACACTGTGGTAGTAGAGTAGTGGTCTGAGGGAACACACTGTGTAGTAGAGTAGTGGTCTGAGGGAACACACTGTGTAGTAGAGTAGTGGTCTGAGGGAACACACTGTGGTAGTAGAGTAGTGGTCTGAGGGAACACACTGTGGTAGTAGAGTAGTGGTCTGAGGGAACACACTGTGGTAGTAGAGTAGTGGTCTGAGGGAACACACTGTGGTAGTAGAGTAGTGGTCTGAGGGAACACACTGTGGTAGTAGAGTAGTGGTCTGAGGGAACACACTGTGTAGTAGAGTAGTGGTCTGAGGGAACACACTGTGGTAGTAGAGTAGTGGTCTGAGGGAACACACTGTGGTAGTAGAGTAGTGGTCTGAGGGAACACACTGTGGTAGTAGAGTAGTGGTCTGAGGGAACACACTGTGGTAGTAGAGTAGTGGTCTGAGGGAACACACTGTGTAGTAGAGTAGTGGTCTGAGGGAACACACTGTGTAGTAGAGTAGTGGTCTGAGGGAACACACTGTGGTAGTAGAGTAGTGGTCTGAGGGAACACACTGTGTAGTAGAGTAGTGGTCTGAGGGAACACACTGTGGTAGTAGAGTAGTGGTCTGAGGGAACACACTTAATGTATTGTAGAGTAGTGGTCTGAGGGAACACACTGTGGTAGTAGAGTAGTGGTCTGAGGGAACACACTGTGGTAGTAGAGTAGTGGTCTGAGGGAACACACTGTGGTAGTAGAGTAGTGGTCTGAGGGAACACACTGTGGTAGTAGAGTAGTGGTCTGAGGGAACACACTTAATGTATTGTAGAGTAGTGGTCTGAGGGAACACTGTGGTAGTAGAGTAGTGGTCTGAGGGAACACACTGTGGTAGTAGAGTAGTGGTATGAGGGAACACACTGTGTAGTAGAGTAGTGGTCTGAGGGAACACACTGTGTAGTAGAGTAGTGGTCTGAGGGAACACACTGTGGTAGTAGAGTAGTGGTCTGAGGGAACACACTGTGTAGTAGAGTAGTGGTCTGAGGGAACACACTGTGTAGTAGAGTAGTGGTCTGAGGGAACACACTGTGTAGTAGAGTAGTGGTCTGAGGGAACACACTGTGGTAGTAGAGTAGTGGTCTGAGGGAACACACTGTGTAGTAGAGTAGTGGTCTGAGGGAACACACTGTGGTAGTAGAGTAGTGGTCTGAGGGAACACACTGTGTAGTAGAGTAGTGGTCTGAGGGAACACACTGTGGTAGTAGAGTAGTGGTCTGAGGGAACACAATGTGGTAGTAGAGTAGTGGTCTGAGGGAACACACTGTGGTAGTAGAGTAGTGGTCTGAGGGAACACACTGTGTAGTAGAGTAGTGGTCTGAGGGAACACACTGTGGTAGTAGAGTAGTGGTCTGAGGGAACACACTGTGGTAGTAGAGTAGTGGTCTGAGGGAACACACTGTGGTAGTAGAGTAGTGGTCTGAGGGAACACACTGTGGTAGTAGAGTAGTGGTCTGAGGGAACACACTGTGGTAGTAGAGTAGTGGTCTGAGGGAACACACTGTGGTAGTAGAGTAGTGGTCTGAGGGAACACACTTAATGTATTGTAGAGTAGTGGTCTGAGGGAACACTGTGGTAGTAGAGTAGTGGTCTGAGGGAACACACTGTGGTAGTAGAGTAGTGGTATGAGGGAACACACTGTGTAGTAGAGTAGTGGTCTGAGGGAACACACTGTGTAGTAGAGTAGTGGTCTGAGGGAACACACTGTGGTAGTAGAGTAGTGGTCTGAGGGAACACACTGTGTAGTAGAGTAGTGGTCTGAGGGAACACACTGTGTAGTAGAGTAGTGGTCTGAGGGAACACACTGTGTAGTAGAGTAGTGGTCTGAGGGAACACACTGTGGTAGTAGAGTAGTGGTCTGAGGGAACACACTGTGTAGTAGAGTAGTGGTCTGAGGGAACACACTGTGGTAGTAGAGTAGTGGTCTGAGGGAACACACTGTGTAGTAGAGTAGTGGTCTGAGGGAACACACTGTGGTAGTAGAGTAGTGGTCTGAGGGAACACAATGTGGTAGTAGAGTAGTGGTCTGAGGGAACACACTGTGGTAGTAGAGTAGTGGTCTGAGGGAACACACTGTGTAGTAGAGTAGTGGTCTGAGGGAACACACTGTGGTAGTAGAGTAGTGGTCTGAGGGAACACACTGTGGTAGTAGAGTAGTGGTCTGAGGGAACACACTGTGGTAGTAGAGTAGTGGTCTGAGGGAACACACTGTGGTAGTAGAGTAGTGGTCTGAGGGAACACACTGTGGTAGTAGAGTAGTGGTCTGAGGGAACACACTGTGGTAGTAGAGTAGTGGTCTGAGGGAACACACTGTGGTAGTAGAGTAGTGGTCTGAGGGAACACACTGTGGTAGTAGAGTAGTGGTCTGAGGGAACACACTGTGGTAGTAGAGTAGTGGTCTGAGGGAACACACTGTGGTAGTAGAGTAGTGGTCTGAGGGAACACACTGTGGTAGTAGAGTAGTGGTCTGAGGGAACACACTGTGGTAGTAGAGTAGTGGTCTGAGGGAACACACTGTGGTAGTAGAGTAGTGGTCTGAGGGAACACACTGTGGTAGTAGAGTAGTGGTCTGAGGGAACACACTGTGGTAGTAGAGTAGTGGTCTGAGGGAACGCACTGTGGTAGTAGAGTAGTGGTCTGAGGGAACACACTGTGGTAGTAGAGTAGTGGTCTGAGGGAACGCACTGTGGTAGTAGAGTAGTGGTCTGAGGGAACACACTGTGGTAGTAGAGTAGTGGTCTGAGGGAACACACTGTGTAGTAGAGTAGTGGTCTGAGGGAACACACTGTGGTAGTAGAGTAGTGGTCTGAGGGAACACACTGTGGTAGTAGAGTAGTGGTCTGAGGGAACACACTGTGGTAGTAGAGTAGTGGTCTGAGGGAACACACTGTGGTAGTAGAGTAGTGGTCTGAGGGAACACACTGTGGTAGTAGAGTAGTGGTCTGAGGGAACACACTGTGGTAGTAGAGTAGTGGTCTGAGGGAACACACTGTGTAGTAGAGTAGTGGTCTGAGGGAACACACTGTGTAGTAGAGTAGTGGTCTGAGGGAACACACTGTGGTAGTAGAGTAGTGGTCTGAGGGAACACACTGTGTAGTAGAGTAGTGGTCTGAGGGAACACACTGTGGTAGTAGAGTAGTGGTCTGAGGGAACACACTGTGGTAGAACAGTAGTGGTCTGAGGGAACACACTGTGTAGTAGAGTAGTGGTCTGAGGGAACACACTGTGGTAGTAGAGTAGTGGTCTGAGGGAACACACTGTGGTAGTAGAGTAGTGGTCTGAGGGAACACACTGTGGTAGTAGAGTAGTGGTCTGAGGGAACACACTGTGGTAGTAGAGTAGTGGTCTGAGGGAACACACTGTGGTAGTAGAGTAGTGGTCTGAGGGAACACACTTAATGTATTGTAGAGTAGTGGTCTGAGGGAACACACTGTGGTAGTAGAGTAGTGGTCTGAGGGAACACACTGTGGTAGTAGAGTAGTGGTCTGAGGGAACACACTGTGGTAGTAGAGTAGTGGTCTGAGGGAACACACTGTGGTAGTAGAGTAGTGGTCTGAGGGAACACACTGTGTAGTAGAGTAGTGGTCTGAGGTAACACACTTAATGTATTGTAGAGTAGTGGTCTGAGGGAACACACTGTGTAGTAGAGTAGTGGTCTGAGGGAACACACTGTGGTAGTAGAGTAGTGGTCTGAGGGAACACACTGTGGTAGTAGTGGTCTGAGGGAACACACTGTGGTAGTAGTGGTCTGAGGGAACACACTGTGGTAGTAGTGGTCTGAGGGAACACACTGTGGTAGTAGTGGCCTGAGGGAACACACTGTGGTAGTAGAGTAGTGGTCTGAGGGAACACACTTAATGTGTTGTAGATATGTGGTAGTAGAGTAGTGGTCTGAGGGAACACACTTAATGTGTTGTAGATATGTGGTAGTAGTGGTCTGAGGGAACACACTTAATGTGTTGTAGATATGTGGTAGTAGAGTAGTGGTCTGAGGGAACACACTTAATGTGTTGTAGATATGTGGTAGTAGAGTAGTGGTCTGAGGGAACACACTGAATGTGTTGTAGATATGTGGTAGTAGAGTAGTGGTCTGAGGGAACACACTTAAAGTATTGTAGATATGTGGTAGTAGAGTAGTGGTCTGAGGGAACACACTTAATGTATTGTAGATATGTGGTAGTAGAGATGTAGTCTGAGGGAACACACCTAATGTGATGTAGATATGTGGTATGAAACATGTTAAACGGTCTATAACTGCCTGAATGTTGCTGGGCCCCAGGAAGAGTAGCTGCTGCCTTGGCAACAGGTAATATAGATCCTTAATACATAAAATACAATTGTTCCTGTCTCAACCCGGGTTAAAAGACCTCATTGTTCCTACTTTGCTAAGTTTGGTTTTCATATGAGTTGTTTATTTTTGATCAATAAGCTCACAGAGACAGACCGAGTCCATTCACTGAGGTCTCACTGAGGTCATTGAAATGGTCATTGTGTTCTATTGCCTCTGTTGCCTCTGAAAGGAAAATAGCGGGGGGGTGAGGCACAATTCAAAGGCATATTATTGACGTCTGTGGGGAAACTGCTGATTGGAAGACAGGGAAGGTCTGAGGGATGGTCAAATTGCCTGATTCAATAGAGAACAGATGTAGCAGGGGTTTCTGGGACTTGTCTGTTGGAGTTCAGTTGGAGACATAATGACATAATGTTACCCACAATCCAATTTGAACAACTGTATTCAACAACCAATCGACAGTCTGTCACTGTTATAGAGTTAAACATTGCCATTCCGATCCATTAGATCGGCGCGTGTGTTTAGTGAGTCAGCCTAATGACCCTCATACCAATGAATCAGCCTCTGCTCTCATCTGCACATCCTGTTTCCTGTCATTCTACCCTTGTCTGACAGTCTCACAGCATTCTGGTGGCTGCTGTGTCAGTCTGTGGTCTCTGACCACCCACACACCTAATGCAGATGAAACCACGTGGATATAATTCACACACGGCATCAGTCAGCCGCCACAAACACTACCAGGACACGGTATCAGTCAGCCCTCACGAACACTGCCAGGACACGGTATCAGTCAGCCCCCACAAACACTGCCAGGACACGGTATCAGTCAGCCGCCACAAACACCGCCAGGACACGGTATCAGTCAGCCGCCACAAACACTGCCAGGACACGGTATCAGTCAGCCGTCACAAACACTGCCAGGACACGGTATCAGTCAGCCGCCACAAACACTGCCAGGACACGGTATCAGTCAGCCACCACAACACGGTATCAGTCAGCCGCCACAACACGGTATCAGTCAGCCGCCACAACACGGTATCAGTCAGCCGCCACAACACGGTATCAGTCAGCCGCCACAACACGGTATCAGTCAGCCGCCACAACACGGTATCAGTCAGCCGCCACAACACGGTATCAGTCAGCCGCCACAACACGGTATCAGTCAGCCGCCACAACACGGTATCAGTCAGCCGCCACAACACGGTATCAGTCAGCCGCCACAACACGGTATCAGTCAGCCACCACAACACGGTATCAGTCAGCCGCCACAACACGGTATCAGTCAGCCGCCACAACACGGTATCAGTCAGCCGCCACAACACGGTATCAGTCAGCCGCCACAACACGGTATCAGTCAGCCGCCACAACACGGTCTCAGTCAGCCGCCACAACACGGTATCAGTCAGCCACCACAACACGGTATCAGTCAGCCACCACAACACGGTATCAGTCAGCCGCCACAACACGGTATCAGTCAGCCGCCACAACACGGTATCAGTCAGCCGCCACAACACGGTATCAGTCAGCCGCCACAACACGGTATCAGTCAGCCGCCACAACACGGTATCAGTCAGCCACCACAACACGGTATCAGTCAGCCACCACAACACGGTATCAGTCAGCCGCCACAACACGGTATCAGTCAGCCGCCACAACACGGTATCAGTCAGCCACCACAACACGGTATCAGTCAGCCGCCACAACACGGTATCAGTCAGCCACCACAACACGGTATCAGTCAGCCGCCACAAAACGGTATCAGTCAGCCGCCACAACACGGTATCAGTCAGCCGCCACAACACGGTATCAGTCAGCCGCCACAACACGGTATCAGTCAGCCGCCACAACACGGTATCAGTCAGCCACCACAACACGGTATCAGTCAGCCGCCACAACACGGTATCAGTCAGCCACCACAACACGGTATCAGTCAGCCACCACAACACGGTATCAGTCAGCCACCACAACACGGTATCAGTCAGCCACCACAACACGGTATCAGTCAGCCACCACAACACGGTATCAGTCAGCCGGCAGCACAGAGAGAAGACGAGTAGTAAGACCATAGTCTACACCATATGAGAATCAAGCTGTGATCTGCAGTTTACAGGTCCTTTGACACAGTACACTTGTATTTTTGTTTTACGTTTAAATGAAACATTGTATCATTATTAAAAACAATGGAAACTTTTCTCTAGTGGATGATAAAGACATGCACCAGATGAATGAATATGAACAGGAAATACAAAAGATCTCATAAAGAGATCAGAACGACGCTCACGGTGTTGTGCTCAGTGACTCACCGATGTACACCGGAGCGTAGCTGGACTTGACGTTCTCGTCCAGGTAGGTGACGCCCAGAGTGTAGAGGGGCGTGGCTCCCACCCCATGCAGGAACTGGCCCAGCATGAAGACAAAGCGGTAGCTGGACAGGCCCCCACCCTCGTTATCATGGCAACGTCTGGTACGGTTCCCCGTACACACCCCTGTCTGCTCGGGCATGCTTACCTGGTACGGGGAAGTGGTGAAGTGAGGCAGGGCGAACACCAGAGATCCTAGCGCCATGACCAGCACCCCCCAGCCCAGCCAGCGAGGCTTGTGCCCCGTCCCACCAAAGTAACTGACAAAGGCCAGGCACACACAGGCAGCGATGTCGTAGGAGCTGGCGATGAGACCGGTCTGGTAGCTGCGCAGGTCAAAACGTCTCTCTATGGAGGTCACCACGGTGTTGATGAAGCCGTTGATGATCATGCCCTGGAGGAAGGAGGCCACACACAGGAAGAACAGTACCCAGCGAGGGGTGTTGAAGGTCTGGATGACTCGGGGCGTCAGAGCCCCCCAGCCACACAGGCCTTCTGAGTGTGTGGGGATGAATGTGAGGCCCAGTGGGGTCTCCGCGGGTGCTTGGCCCGTGTAAAGCTGTCCAGGCAGTGGGGTAGCAGCCCGGGTGAGGATGATGTGGTGAGCGGGGCTATTTCCAGCGGCGCTGCCAGGGCCTGAACCCACTGGGCTGTCCTCCCGAGAGTCTACAGGGCTGGGTGTCTCTAGGGAGGGGCACATAGGGCCGTCCTGGAGGTCCAGCAGCTCCTGCTTGGAGCTGAAGGAGACGTCGGCAGTGAGTAGGATAGGCATGACCCCAGGGAGGGGCTCTCTGAGAGGGATAAAAGGCCTGGGAGAGTGAGTGCGTTGTAAGAAAGGGTTGACTTTCTCCTGTCGGCTAGTGTCTGTACTCTATCTCACCCAGGGTATGGATATGCCACTGAGCAGTGAAAGTGTCTGCAAGTAGAAAGCAATCCTCTGCCAGAGGGGACCACTACACAGGGAAATGGACAGGATGTGCTTTACTGCGGCCTCTGGGAAACGTCCTCCTAAAAAAGGATAGAGGAGAAGATTGTCAGACATTATCACAAGGTGTTCTTTTGAAAATATGAAAACGTGGAGATAAAAAAAAATATGATTCTAATAAAACACGTGAACTTTAAATCTGAGCCAATTCCTTTCGGTCTAGTGCCTGCTGACAGACAGAGAGCATGTGTCTCTGGTCTGGTCTGGTTTAACACGGTCTCATGGTACTGTACTGCCTATTACCCTCCTGTGATGATGCCAGGGCGATGGAGTGGTCCAGAGGACCAGAACAAAACACTAAAGGGATTAGCTCTGCATGGGGGGAGCTGGTCCAAGGACAGGCCAAGACACTAACACAACTACATTGTCCAGACCCACAGGTTCCCCCCCCAGACAAACACAGCAGTCATCTCACCATTTTACATAAAGACATACTGTATCTACTCAGTGAATGTTCCCTATATACTTTACTGGCTCTCAAGAGCATCGTCCTCCATGAATGACAGTTGAAATACTTTGAATAACATCTCTGATAAATGTATGCAAATGAATCCAGTGACCGCACATGGTGCTGTGGAGCAGAAGGTAGAACACAGGCTAACAGGTGAACCAAAGGTCATTCATATGGTGATCAGCTGATCCCTGGATCTCTCACACCACCTCACCCCTCTTCACCCCACACCACCTCACCCCTCTTCACCCCACACCACCTCACCTCTCTTCACCCCACACCACCTCACCCCTCTTCACCCCACACCACCTCACCCCTCTTCACCCCACACCACCTCACCCCCTTCACCCCACACCACCTCACCCCTCTTCACCCCACACCACCTCACCCCTCTTCACCCCACACCACCTCACCCCACACCACCTCACCCCTCTTCACCCCACACCACCTCACCCCTCTTCACCACCTCACCCCTCTTCACCCCACACCACCTCACCCCTCTTCACCCCACACCACCTCACCCCACACCACCTCACCCCTCTTCACCCCACACCACCTCACCCCTCTTCACTCCACACCACCTCACCCCTCTTCACCCCACACCACCTCACCCCTCTTCACCACCTCACCCCTCTTCACCCCACACCACCTCACCCCACACCACCTCACCCCTCTTCACCCCACACCACCTCACCCCACACCACCTCACCCCTCTTCACCCCACACCACCTCACCTCTCTTCACCCCACACCACCTCACCCCACACCACCTCACCTCTCTTCACCCCACACCACCTCACCCCACACCACCTCACCTCTCTTCACCCCACACCACCTCACCCCTCTTCACCCCACACCACCTCACCCCTCTTCACCCCACCACCTCACCTCTCTTCACCCCACACCACCTCACCCCACACCACCTCACCCCTCTTCACCCCACACCACCTCACCCCTCTTCACCCCACCACCTCACCTCTCTTCACCCCACACCACCTCACCCCACACCACCTCACCTCTCTTCACCCCACACCACCTCACCCCTCTTCACCCCACACCACCTCACCTCTCTTCACCCCACACCACCTCACCCCACACCACCTCACCTCTCTTCACCCCACACCACCTCACCCCTCTTCACCCCACACCACCTCACCCCACACCACCTCACCTCCACTTCTTATTCCCCAAAATGAAGAAATAAATGAAAACGGATGGTAAGGCAGGGGTACTGAGGTGATTGGCTAACTCTGTAAATGGCTTTGCTTGTGTGTGTGTGTGTGTGTGTGTGTGTGTGTGTGTGTGTGTGTGTGTGTGTGTGTGTGTGTGTGTTCAGACAGACAGCTGGCCACAGTTGGAATAGAAACACAGGGGCCTTATACAATAGGCATAGCAGGGATTGACATGAAGGGTTGCCCGGTTACCTGGGGCAAGTGAACTGAGTAGTCATGCTAGTTGAGTGTGCTGGGAGGTTGCCCCATTGGGCAGTTGATTTAAAAAAGCAAGCTTGGAACACCTGTATTTGGGGAGTTTCCCCCATTCTTCTCTGCAGATCCTCTCAACCTCTGGCAGGTTGGATGGAGAGTGTCACTACACAGCTATTTTCAGGTCTCTCCAGAGATGTTAAATTGGGTCCAAGTCCGGACTCTGGGCCACTCAAGGACATTCAGAGACTTGTCCCGAAGCCACTCCTGCGTTGTCTTGGCTGTGTGCTTATGGTCGTTGTCCTGTTGGAAGGTGAACATTTGCCCCAGTTTGAGGTCCTGAGCGCTCTGGAGCAGGTTTTTTTATCAGGTTTTTTAGCCACCACCATGCTTCACCGTAGGGATGGTGCCAGGTTTCCTCTAGAAGTGACGCTTGGCAATCAGGCCAGAGAATCTTGTTTCTCATGGTCTGAGAGTCCTTTAGGTGCCTTTTGGCAAACTCCAAGAGGGCTGTCATGTGCATTTTACTGAGGAGTGGCTTCCGTTTGGCCACTCTACCATAAAGGCCTGATTGGTGGAGTGCTGCAGAGATAGTTGTCCTTCTGGAAGGTTCTCCCATCTCCACAGAGGAACTCTGGAGCTCTGTCAGAGTGACCATCTGAGTCTTGGTCACCTCCCTGACTTCTCCTCTGATTTCCCAGTTTAGCCAGGTGACCAGCTCTAGGAAGAGTCATGGTGGTTCCAAATGTATTCCATTTAAGATGGATGGAGTTTTTAAATTGTACCTTTTATTTAACTAGGCAAGTCAGTTAAGAACAAATTCTTATTTCCAATGACGGCCTAGGAACAGTGGGTTACCTGCCCTGTTCAGGGGCAGAATGACAGATCTTTACCTTGTCAGTTCTGGGATTCGATCTAGCAACCTTTCGGTTACTGGTCCAACGCTCTAACCACTAGGCTACTTGTCGCCCCAGTGGTCTTGGGGACCTTCAATGATGCAGACATTTTTTGGTACCCTTCCCCAGATCTGTGCCTCGACACAATCCTGTCTCGGAGCCCTACGGACAAGTCCATGCACTGTCAACTGTGGGACCTTATATAGACAGACAGGTGTGTGCCTTTCCAAATCATGTTTAATCAATTGAATTTACCACAGGTTGGACTCCAATCAAGTTGTAGGAACATCTCAAGGATGATCAATGGAAACAGGATGCACCGGAGCTCAATTTCGAGTCTCATAGAGAAGGGTCTGATTACTTATGTAAGTTATATAAGTTATATATTTTTTGTTTGTTTTTTTGCAATCATTTCTAAAAGCCTGTATTCACTTTGTCATTATGGGCTATTGTGTGTAGATTGATGAGGAAAAACATGTATTAAATCCATTTTAAAATAAGACTGTAACGTAACAACATGTGGATAAAGGGGTCTGAATACTTTCTGAATGTACTGTACATGGCAGTTGGGCAAGTTGAATCTGCTCTGACAATTGTTTTGCTGATAACCAAATGAAAAATAATTCCAGTATTGATGTTTCTGATTCCTCCCCTGTGTGTAGGTGAAAGGCAGACAATACACAGTAAGACACTTCTACGTGTAAATAGCTCATTTACATGTTTTCGGTCAAGTGATCATAATCTTCGGGCAACCAACTATTACTCCCGATTTTCCCAATGGGCAAGTGCCTTTCAGACTTTATGTCAATCCCTGAAATACTTGCTTTCATACTTTAAGTCAATCGCTGGCAAAGTACACAGTAGCCAACATTGCCTTTGCTTTCATTCTCCCTTGAAGAGTTCACCAGCTAATCAAATTCTACCGTTCAGACTCCATCTCATCAAACCTATCCCAACACGAAAACAGCAATCAAAAAGAAGCAAAAGCATTTAGTCAGATAACACTTGAATATTTCTAAGGACACCAGTCTTACCTTATCAAACACACTCCTTGTTGCTTGGTTTGTAGAGACCATTTTCTGTTTTGATTTTTGAAACCATTCTATTGAATATAATGTAACTGCTTAAAGAACTTGCAGGACACCTGCAGAAACAGTTTGGCCTGCCAACCTTCTCCAGAACTACAAACATGTGATGTCTTGTTCAATGGTCGCTAAACCCATTTCATTTTATTGGTTCCTTTTCTTAAATGTTTGGTTATGCAAGTATTACGAAAGAAAAGCTAACAACCGTTTTAAACATATAATTAAAGTGAGCACAGTGCTGTTATCTTTTATTCTGAGGGACTCGTTTTAAGAAACTCCTCTTTTCTTGCTTAGTTTTGGGAGCTATGCAGAATTCCCCCCCCCCCCTCTTCTTTCACATAACCTATTAGCCTAATAATCCTCTCCTCGGTTCAACATCATTTACTTCATTTAGTTCACAATATAATCAGATTGAGGAAAATAATTCCTTAGATTCACCATACTGTTTTTTTTTTCAATGTTTTCTCAATTCCTCTTCAATACCAATCATGAAGCATGACAGCAAACACTAAGTCAATATTAAGCACGATTAACATCCTACCTCCTCATGGTAATCCCAAATATATCCTAGAGAAGAGAGGGCGAGAGAGCCAGCCTGATGATAGAAACAGAGTCAGGGAGAGAGATAAAGACTGAGGTATCCCAGGCTCTAAGCCCGTCTCTCCAAGCCTCTTAAATAAAATAGACGGCCCAACGCCCAACCCTAACGGTTGGATCCTGCTGATGACGGCCCAAGTGGAACGGCCCACCACTACAGTAGCTAATCCTGTGTAACTGGCTACTACCACCTCCCATTGACCACCTTACTGGACCCAGAACCCCCCCCACTGTATTATACAGTATAACATAACATAATATCATATATAATAACCACTGTATTATACAGTAATATACTATTTTCGGCTAACACATCTCAGGGATCAGAGGTCAAAAGGTGAATTGCAAACAATGGTAACTAGTGTAAATGCAACCTCATTAACTGAACAGATATTCACTAGAGCAGAACAGTTATGTTGTAATGTGAATGTTGTGTGTGAATAGAGAACTGAATAGCACTGCAGCTGTTCTGAAGTGATTTATCACCGTTGTAACCTGCTTAGGGATAGTGTGTGTGTGTGTGTGTGTGTGTGTCTTCAGACATGATAGACTACCACTATACATGACCTTTGACCTCTGTTAACCATGAGGCCCTGTGGAGAATCCTCCTGATGTGGCTGCCCTACACAATGTGTTAACATCCTCCACTTCCTGCATGCCGGTGTGTCATTCTCTCTGGTAGTGAAACCACAGAGCCAATCGAGATAAGGACCGAAGTAAAGGAAGGCTGGGTCATCGCAACAACCCTCTTCTGGCTGGAATGGGTCACCTTACAGAGAGCAGACTGTCCATAGGCATAAACATCACCTACAGGACAGATGGGAACATATTCAATATTATCCGTTTTAGAGCCAAGTCTAGAACCACAACCACAAGCACTTCTGTGAGTGCCTGCTCAGAAGCTGGCCATCGTAATGAGGCATCAACTCCTCCGGTATAGAAGTCATCGTAATGAGGCATCAACTCCTCCGGTATAGAAGCCATCGTAATCAGGCATCAACTCCTCCGGTATAGAAGCCATCGTAATGAGGCATCAACTCCTCCGATAAAGAAGCCATTGTTATGAGGCATCAACTCCTCCGGTATAGAAGCCATCGTAATCAGGCATCAACTCCTCCGGTATAGAAGCCATCGTATTGAGGCATCAACTCCTCCGGTATAGAAGCCATCGTAATCAGGCATCAACTCCTCCGGTATAGAAGCCATCGTAATGAGGCATCAACTCGTCCGGTATAGAAGCCATCGTTATGAGGCATCAACTCCTCCGGTATAGAAGCCATCGTTATGAGGCATCAACTCCTCCGGTATAGAAGCCATTATAATGAGGCATCAACTCCTCCGGTAAAGAAGCCATCGTTATGAGGCATCCACTCCTCCGGTATAGAAGCCATCGTATTGAGGCATCAACTCCTCCGGTATAGAAGCCATCGTTATGAGGCATCAACTCCTCCGTTATAGAAGCCATCGTAATCAGGCATCAACTCCTCCGGTATAGAAGCCATCGTATTGAGGCATCAACTCCTCCGGTATAGAAGCCATCGTAATCAGGCATCAACTCCTCCGGTATAGAAGCCATCGTTATGAGGCATCAACTCCTCCGGTATAGAAGCCATCGTTATGAGGCATCAACTCCTCCGGTATAGAAGCCATCGTAATGAGGTATCAACTCCTCCGGTATAGAAGCCATCGTTATGAGGCATCAACTCCTCCGGTATAGAAGCCATTGTTATGAGGCATCAACTCCTCCGGTATAGAAGCCATCGTTATGAGGTATCAACTCCTCCGGTATAGAAGCCATCGTAATCAGGCATCAACTCCTCCGGTATAGAAGCCATCGTAATGAGGTATCAACTCCTCCGGTATAGAAGCCATCGTAATCAGGCATCAACTCCTCCAGTATAGAAGCCATCGTAATGAGGCATCAACTCCTCCTGTATAGAAGCCATCGTTATGAGGCATCAACTCCTCCGGTATAGAAGCCATCGTAATGAGGCATCAACTCCTCCGGTATAGAAGCCATCGTAATCAGGCATCAACTCCTCCGGTATAGAAGCCATCGTTATGAGGCATCCACTCCTCCGGTATAGAAGCCATCGTATTGAGGCATCAACTCCTCCGGTATAGAAGCCATCGCAATGAGGCATCAACTCCTCAAGTATAGAAGCCATCGTAATGAGGCATCAACTCCTCCGGTATAGAAGCCATCATAATGAGGCATCAACTCCTCCAGTATAGAAGCCATCGTAATGAGACATCAACTCCTCCAGAACCATGTCCAGCCAGCCATCTCCAGAACCATGTCCAGCCAGCCATCTCCAGAACCATGTCCAGCCAGCCACCTCCAGAACCATGTCCAGCCAGCCACCTCCAGAACAATGTCCAGCCAGCCACCTCCAGAACAATGTCCAGCCAGCCACCTCCAGAACAATGTCCAGCCAGCCACCTCCAGAACCATGTCCAGCCAGCCACCTCCAGAACAATGTCCAGCCAGCCACCTCCATAACCATGTCCAGCCAGCCACCTCCAGAACAATGTCCAGCCAGCCACCTCCAGAACAATGTCCAGCCAGCCACCTCCAGAACCATGTCCAGCCAGCCACCTCCAGAACAATGTCCAGCCAGCCACCTACAGAACCATGTCCAGCCAGCCACCTCCAGAACCATGTCCAGCCAGACCCAAACAACAACGCTGAACCATGATAACTGGAGGGAAACGATACTGGACTATGAGGGATCCCAAAGGATGGTCTCTCTACATCTCTAAAACACACACTATCAGAGGTTATGTACACCAGTAGTTTTTCAGTCCAATAAGTGCCTCGACTTCCCTCTCCCTAACCAGCTGAAACATACAGGTGTTCCCTGAGTGTCACTTTACAGGTTAAATCAAAGCTGCTGCTTTCAGGATCAGGAGCCTCTGCCCAGAGTCCACATAGATAATACCACAAAGCTGATATCCACAGCCGTGATGACATCAGAGTTCACTACAGGTCAAAAGTTTAAGAACACCTACTCATTCAAGGGTTTTTCTTTATTTTTACTATTTTCTACGTTGTACAATAATAGTGAAGACATCAAAACTATGAAATAACACATATGGAATCATGTAGTAACCAAAAAAGTTATAAACAAATCAAAATATATTTTACATTTGAGATTCTTCAAATAGCCACCATTTGCCTTGATGACAGCTTTGCACACTCTTGGCATTCTGGTAACTCTAAACTACAGTAGTAAAATACACCAGTAGTAAAATACACTAGTAGTTACCTACACCAGTAGTAAAATAAACCAGTAGTTACCTACACCAGTAGTAAAATACACCAGTAGTTACCTACACCGGTAGTAGAATACACCAGTAGTTACCTACACCAGTAGTTTGACTACACCAGTACATCAGTAGTTATCCACACCAGTAGTTAGCTACACCAGTAGTAAAATACACCAGTAGTTAGACTACACCAGTAGTAAAATACACCAGTAGTTAGACTACACCAGTGTTTACCTACACCAGTAGTTAGACTACACCAGTAGTTAGACTACACCAGTAGTAAAATACACCAGCAGTTAGCTACACCAGTAGTAAAATACACCAGCAGTTAGCTACACCAGTAGTAAAATACACCAGCAGTTAGCTACACCAGTAGTAAAATACACCAGTAGTTAGACTACACCAGTAGTAAAATACACCAGTAGTTACCTACACCAGTAGTAAAATACAGCAGTAGTTACCTACACCAGTAATAAAATACACCAGTAGTTAGACTACACCAGTAGTAAAATACACCAGTAGTTACCTACACCAGTAGTAAAATACAGCAGTAGTTACCTACACCAGTAATAAAATACACCAGTAGTTAGACTACACCAGTAGTAAAATACACCAGTAGTTACCTACACCAGTAGTAAAATACACCAGTAGTTACCTACACCGGTAGTAATACACCAGTAGTTACCTACACCAGTAGTTTGACTACACCAGCAGTAAAATACACCAGTAGTTAGACTACACCAGTAGTAAAATACACCAGTAGTTAGACTACACCAGTAGTAAAATACACCAGTAGTTACCTACACCAGTAGTTACCTACACCAGTAGTTACCTACACCAGTAGTAAAATACACCAGTAGTTACCTACACCAGTAGTTAGACTACACTAGTAGTAAAATACACTAGTAGTTACCTACACCAGTAGTTAGACTAAACCAGTAGTAAAATACACCAGTAGTTAGACTACACCAGTAGTAAAATACACCAGTAGTTACCTACACCAGTAGTTAGACTACACTAGTAGTAAAATACACTAGTAGTTACCTACACCAGTAGTTAGACTAAACCAGTAGTAAAATACACCAGTAGTTAGACTACACCAGTAGTTACCTACACCAGTAGTAAAATACACCAGCAGTTACCTACACCAGTAGTTAGACTACACCAGTAGTTAGACTACACCAGTAGTAAAATACACCAGCAGTTACCTACACCAGTAGTAAAATACACCAGTAGTTAGACTACACCAGTAGTAAAATACACCAGTAGTTAGACTACACCAGTAGTAAAGTACACCAGCAGTTACCTACACCAGTAGTTAGACTACACCAGTAGTTACCTACACCAGTAGTTAGACTACACCAGTAGTTATCTACACCGTTCATTACCTACACCAGAAGTTAGCTACACCAGTAGACTACACCAGTAGTAAAATACACCAGTAGTTAGACTACACCAGTAGTTACCTACACCATAGTTAGACTACACCAGTAGTAAAATACACCAGTAGTTACCTACACTAGTAGGTAGACTACACCAGTAGTAAAATACACCAGTAATTACCTACGCCAGTAGTTAGACTACACCAGTAGTAAAATACACCAGTAGTTACCTACACTAGTAGGTAGACTACACCAGTAGTTACCCACACCAGTGGTAAAATACACCAGTAGTTACCTACACCAGTGGTAATATACACTAGTAGTTACCTACACCAGAAGTTAGCTACACCAGTAGTTAGACTACACCAGTAGTAAAATACACCAGTAGTTACCTACACTAGTAGGTAGACTACACCAGTAGTTACCCACACCAGTGGTAAAATACACCAGTAGTTACCTACACCAGTGGTAATATACACTAGTAGTTACCTACACCAGAAGTTAGCTACACCAGTATACCAGTAGTTACCTAAACCAGTAGTTACCTACATCAGTAGATACCTACACCAGTAGTTACCTACACCAGTAGTTAGACTACACCAGTACATCAGTAGTTATCTACACCAGTAGTTAGCTACACCATTAGTTAACTATACCAGTAGTTATTTTCACCAGTAGTTACCTACACCAGTAGTTAGACTAAACCAGTACACCAGTAGTTATCTACACCAGTAGTTATCTACACCAGTAGTTATCTACACCATTAGTTAGCTACACCAGTAGTTACCTACACCAGTAGTTATCTACACCATTAGTTAACTAGACCATTAGTTAACTAGACCATTAGTTAACTAGACCATTAGTTAACTAGATCATTAGTTAGCTACACCGCTAGTTTGGTAATATGGTACAGGAACTTGACGCTGACCCTGGACGGACTTTGAGAGGAAAATATCAAACTAAACATATTTTAAAATCAATAATTTGGGAAAGTACTGTATGATAAAAAAAAACAGTGTATTGTGAAAGGATGGCCCGAGCATGTGCTATGTTTGATTCTGGGAGAAGAGTATGGTCCAATGGTAACGTCATAGGAGGAAAAAAAGAAAAATCGACCAATCAAAACTAACCAGGGTACAGCCCTCTAAGACTGTTGTCTTTTAGCCCCAGTTGACTCAATGCTTCCTGGGAGATTAAGGCAGCGAACAGCAAACCTACTATTTCCACGAGATCAAGCCTTGATAGTGATCTCCCCATTGTGTGTTGTCTACAAAGTACGCTATTCATACCCCGGGATTCCTTCATCTCTGTGTGGCCCCAGAGGAAGTGTTCTTCTTCTCACTGTTTATCTATATACAGTTACATCCTTACTGTACGCACAAGAAACACTAGTACAAGGATGGTTTACGAGGATGACATCCATTGTGTATACTGCCACCCAGATTGAGCATTTAAGAGTAAATTCTGACTAACCTCATCACAAACAGTAAGTTCTGACTGACAATCCTCACTGTGTTTACATATAGTTGAAGTCGGAAGATTACATACACCTTAGCTAAATACATTTAAACTCAGTTTTTCCACATTTCCTGACATATAATCCCAGTAAGAAATCCCTGTTTTAGGTCAGTTAGGATCACCACTTTATTTTAAGAATGTGAAATGTCAGAATAATAGTAGAGATAATTATTTATTTCAGCTTTTATTTATTTCTTCACACGTTTACTCAACTTTCAGTTGAGTTGAACTATTCACTCAACTAGTATTTGGTAGCATTGCCTTTAAATTGTTTAACTTGTGTCAAACGTTTTGGGTGGCCTTCCACAAGCTTCCCACAATAAGTTGGGTGTGTTTTGGCCCATTCCTCCTGACAGAGCTGGTGTAACTGAGTCAGGTTTGTAGGCCTCCTTGCTCGCACACACTTTTTCAGTTCTGCCCACAAAGAGCACTGTGTTTGAAGGTAGGCCTTGAAATCATCCACAGGTACACCTCCAATTGACTCAAATTATGTCAATTAGCCTTTCAGAAGCTTCTAAAGCCATGACATCATTTTCTGGAATTTTCCAAGCTGTTTAAAAGGCACAGTCAACTTAGTGTATGTACACTTCTGACCCACTGGAATTGTGATACAGTGAATGATAAGTGAAATAATCTGTCTGTAAACAATTGTATGTAACTCATAGAGGAGCAGCACCAGTATGTAACTCATAGAGGAGCAGTACCAGTATGTATCTCATAGAGGAGCAGTATGTAACTCATAGAGGAGCAGCACCAGTATGTAACTCAGAGGAGCAGCACCAGTATGTATCTCATAGAGGAACAGTACCAGTATGTATCTCATAGAGGAGCAGTACCAGTATGTAACTCATAGAGGAGCAGTACCAGTATGTAACTCATAGAGGAGCAGTACCAGTATGTAACTCATAGAGGAGCAGTACCAGTATGTAACTCATAGAGGAGCAGTACCAGTATGTATCTCATAGAGGAGCAGTACCAGTATGTATCTCATAGAGGAGCAGTACCAGTATGTATCTCATAGAGGAGCAGTACCAGTATGTATCTCATAGAGGAGCAGTACCAGTATGTATCTCATATAGGAGCAGTACCAGTATGTATCTCATACAGGTGCAGTACCAGTATGTATCTCATAGAGGAGCAGTACCAGTATGTAACTCATAGAGGAGCAGTACCAGTATGTATCCCATACAAGTGCAGTACCAGTATGTATCTCATAGAGGAGCAGTACCAGTATGTATCTCATACAGGTGCAGTACCAGTATGTATCTCATAGAGGAGCAGTACCAGTATGTATCTCATACAGGTGCAGTACCAGTATGT